>NW_024426552.1:53214563-53463422 GCF_017311325.1 Ursus maritimus
TGCTGTGGGGAGACAGACTTGATGACCTCCCAAGTCCCATTTGGACTGCATGGTCCTCCTGTGTGGTCTGATTATTTTCTTATCCCTTCATCAATTAAAAAAAAAAAAAAGCAAATAGCAGGACTTCTGGGAGTGTTCTTAAACTTTGCTGAATATTAGAGATACTTGAGAACTTTTAAAAATCCCACTACCCAGGCAGCACTTGGTATCAATTAAATTAGAATCTCTGGACCAAGGCATCATTTTTTTAGAGTCTGAGATGATACCAGGGTATGTTCAAGTTTGAAAACTAATGTTCTGGAATGTTTACTAACCCAGTAACCATTGAGTAAAAAAGTTAGAATTGTAGAATTAATCAGAGTTTTTATCATGTATTGTGGATGGTCAGGAAGCTCAGGTGCTGGAATAGATTGAAAAATAGCTTCAACTTTACTTGAAATGATTGAGAAAAGAATGTATTCATTTAAAAGGGCACCTTCAACTTCTTTGTCTTTCTCTCAAAAATCTGTAGGTGTATTTCTTACAGTGTCGTAGAGATTTTGGTTTGCTTCATCTAGAGCAGACTGAAAAGGAATGCCTCAGTCAGCTTGCCAGGGTGACTCACATGGCAGCAAGGTAACATTTCCCTCTTCCTTAATGCGTCTTCATCTCAGAGATACAAGTGGCTTTAAGGCTGAATAGAATCTGTGCTTTACATGTATTATGTCAGAGTCTTTGAAGTGAAAATACCCTTATTTTTTTTAAACCTCAGAAGTCATTTAGTCACTCTGCTGCTTTTACTTGGTTGCTTCTGCTGAAGCACTGAGGTCTACTGAGTACAGTAATAGCTGCGGACAGATTTTTCCCTTTCTCTGTAGTGAAGTAGACAAAAAAAAATCTCAGAAACATGCATGAAGCCCAGATATTTACAAAACAGGGTGGATTCTAAGTGGAAAACCTTTTTCTAATTAATTTTTCTTGTAATGCTTAATTTTAAATACCTTTGGAGTACATTGAGGGAAAAAATCAGTATTAACATCTAAAATCATATGTTAAAGGCAATTTTTTCCTGTTATAATAAATGAATGCTTTTCAAAATTCGGGCAGGTTGCATGAGATTATCCTTAAATTTATAATATACTTTCATACTGAATTAATTAAATTAGAATTTCTGGGACCAAGGCATCATTATTTTTTAATGATTATCATTTTAATGATCATCATTATTCTTCAATTCTAAAGAATCAGAATCTCTGATGTTTAGCAAGATTCCCAGGATATACTGATGTGCATTCAGGTCCGGGAAGCACTGTTGTAAGTGATCAGTCTATCTTTGCTTGCTAGAGGGAGAAGGGGCACTCTATAAACTAAAATATTATCAAGCCTCTTTGTATAAGATGATCTCAGCGATAACGTCTTCTGCTCTCTTAAAGCTGGTGTGCTGGGTGATACTGGGGTGGGGATGTTATAACAGAGCCTTTTGAAAGGCCTGATGAAATCTCTCTTCTAGAGATGGCAGACCTTAAACACCTCAAAGCTTTTCCTACTTAAGTCATTTGGTGGGCATGTTTGGCAGAGCTGCTGTGTTTGTGCAATTTAGGCACTGCATAGAGGCAACAATCTAATTGATCCTTGCAGAAGAGGTACTTCTTTCTGATTTGCCTTCCCATAAGGAGTATCTTTTTCTAATTTGCAGAAGAGCTGATAGGCCAACCATAGCCCTGTGATGTCAGGGTTATGGTGAAGATAGTCCAAAACCTGCTTCCAAGAGGAGTCAGCATCTTTGAGAATACTCTTACATTGGATGGCTAGGGCAGTTTCTCTGTTTGGCCTTCTCAGTCGCCTTACTTCATTGGAGGGATTCCTGTGTAAAGGTTTTATATGTCGTAAAAAAAATATATTGCCAAGATAGAAGAACACTTGATGTTCTGGAAGCAGAAGTTATATTTGCTCTTGAAAAAAGAAATCTTACATGTTCCCAGTCTTTGTTTTAATAACAAACGCTTCCATACAACTTTGTGCCCATTTGAAGTAATTGTTGGTGATGGAGGTAATTTTGTTGTTTTATGTTATTTACATACATGCTAAAGAATATAATGGAAATTTTTGGAGACCTATGTGGTATATAAAAAGAAAGAACTTTCTCTTGTGTCTCCTTTCCTACACCAGCAATCTGGAATCACTTCAATTAAAGGCTGCAGTAGAGAGTTGGAATGCCATCGTAACAGATGTTAGAAACAAGATTGCATTCCTCAGGGTAAGTGGTGAAGTATCTCTAGAGTAAATTGAGTGAATGTTGTAGGTGGTATATACTAAAAGAAAACATCTAACATTAAAAACAATTACTGGAGAAATTTAAGGAAGAACATGTTTATTTCAGCTACTAATATTTATGCCTTTTTAAGGTTTGATATTGATTACCTGCATGTAGTTGGTTGTAGACAAAATCCTAGACTTTTGCTTGTGGTCTTTTCAGGTCTTTCAGGTCCTTCATACAGTAAATGATAAACTCAAAAATTGTGCTTCACACCTAATTTTCCTAGAATTCCAAAGCTGATGCTGCTTCAGTCAAAAATAAATGTTGTAACTTGGTCTGAATAATTGTGTATTTATAAAATTAAAAGGAAGATCAAGCAGACCTGTATTAGTTTTCAATCTTAAATTTTTATGTAATTATTTCATAATGCAAAATAATAAATTATTCATTATTGGTTTAATAGAATTAGGACTATGCTTAAGGTAATCTAAAGAGGTAACTCACTGGTTATTTATTAATTTCTTCGTTTGGCTTTGGGTTATTTTTGTATTTATATCTTAAAGTAAATAGATAGGGGCACCTGGATGGCTCAGTCAGTTAAGTGTCTGCCTTCAGCTCAGATCATGATCTCAGGGCCCTGAGATAGAACCACACATCAGGCTCCCTGCACAGCTGGGAGCCTGCTTTTCCCTCTCCCTCTGCTTCTTCCCCCTGCTCATTTGTGCTCTCTTTCTCTCTCTCACTCTCTCTCTCCCCCTCTCAAATCTCAAATAAATAATAAAATCTTTCCCAAAAAAAGTAAATATATAATGTTCATTGTTTTGTGATTTCACAACACTGCTAGCAAAATAATGACATTTAATTGTGACTGCTGCCTCAAAGTGTTACCTTCTTGTCTAGCTTTTCCACTGGTGGTCTTGACTGTTTCTCTCCCAGACTCTTTCTTATTCAGTCTTTAGTGATGGTTAGCATTCGTATTGGGTTTATTCATAGTTCTGGCTTGCCCCCTTGGTCTCCATCCTTGTTTTCTTTCAAGCACACGTCTTCTGTGTGAAGTTTTTAAATGTTTTGTTTCTTAAGCATTTCTTTTTCAGTCTCTGTGGGTTGTTTACAAAACAAGACTGTAAAGTAAAATGGGGACAGTGTCAAAAAATGTTGAAAGCATGTTGTTAAGCTTCAGTGACTGGAATCATACTTTTGGCAAAATCCAAGAGAATAAAACAAAGGTATATGTGGTACTGGAGAAAGCGAAAGGTATAACTTTGAAATAAACAAAATGTGGATATTTAGTGAATATTCCCTAAAATTTCCCCTCCAGTGAATATTTGCAAGTAGCTCAACTCTTTGTTACAAATACTTTTTTCAGCCCATATATTACTTATAGCTTCTTGAATCTTTAGACGCTATTCACTTTATGTGATTGGTTCCCATTTTGGGGATGAGAATTATGGAAATACTGAGGAATTATCACAGGGTCTGTGAATTATGTCTCTTTGTATCTTGCCAGCCAACAGATACTTCTAAAGATACAACTATTTGAGGATAGTGTGTTATAGAATTATTTTTATGTTAAAAACTGTTTTTATGTTATTCCTGACATAATAGGTTGAGAATAACTATTGTATGTTTTATTATTCAAAACTACACCAAGTGTTCCCATATGCTATTTCTTTGAAGTTATTTTGCTCTAAAATATTGTTTCTCCTCTTCTACTAGACACAGTACAATGAACAAATTAACAAGGTGAAGCAAGGGTTTGCCTTGAGTACCCTGCCTCCAATCCAACTTCCTCCACCACCACCTAGTCCTGAGATACTGGTAAGAAATATGACATTTTGAACAATTGCCATCTTTATGTTGATGAAATGGTAAGGGCTATAAAACAGTGAGTACTCAGTATGTTTAATGTGTGTTCAAAATAGAATAGGCACGTGTTGTGCATATTGTTTGTAATTACCTACATTGTCTCCAGATGCTGTAACTAGTTGGCTGGCTTAGCTGAGGCCAGTGCATAGGTGTATCACTGGATTTTAGTGATGCATTTGGTATGTAAAGAGGTAATGTATTCTCATTCCATCCTGTCAGTCTCATCTGCGGAGCTGGAGAAAACTAACGAATGTGCAGAATTCCCAATGCGCTCAGGTTTCCCCAGTGACTAAAACATCTCGGCATAGTACCCTAGCTGGCTAGACTTCACTCCTCCACTTCTACTTTTGACATTCTTTTCCATAACTTTTAACAGCTCCCGTTGATGCCCCTTCCCTGCTTATTGCTGGGAATCAGTGAGTCTCAACCAAATATCTCTCTGTTACACTATTTATGTTACCCTTTTGGGAAACCTAGTACCTTAACCCAATAAATTCAGACAGCTTTCCAAAAGAACTTTTAGGACAGAACCATTAGGTGATAATTTTTATTATCAGAACAGATCTGGGAATAGGAAAAGGAGAAAGGTGTGAGATACTTAGCGGCAAATCACTTTTCGCCATCAGCACTTCTTGTAGAACTTTGAAAATGTTATTTCTGTAAATAGTTGAGCGTATCAGAGAACTTAAAAATTACGTGAATTGGGTGGAGTTACGCTGGGTTTCAAAAGTAGAATCCAAAACTAGAAGCATTATATGATATACACCATGGTCTTTAGAATGCAGTATTGCCTATTATATTTTTGGTCAGTTCAGTTTTTATAGGAGCACTACATTATGGACATTATTATTTTAAGTTTGGAACTTTATTATACCCAACTACCCTGATAAGGAATGTATTATGTAAATGATGGAGAAGTCCAAAGAGTCCCTGTAGTTCTACAGGAAGTAACACATATTCTGGTATGATTTCTAGAAACCCTGTGCCTTCAGCTCATGTTCAAACTACTGCCTGTAGGTTGTAATTAAACTCTCCCATGACTCTAAATATTAAATGGCTCTGGAGACTCAGAAGCCAGATAGAGAGGTATTCTATGGAGTTTCTTGAAACCAGACCAGCACAAGCTCCCTGATAACAGTGATAACTCCATAGCGGATATATGTAGTTAAACCTTGACCTCTGGATCCTCATCACTTTGGAGGCTTTCTTATGTTTGATGGGGCTTACATAGGTTTAGTCAAGGGCAAAACCCACTGACAGGCTCTGTGCATCCTTCTGCTAACATCTGAGAGGTACATGTGTATCTTCATGTTTGCAAACCGGAGTCACTGCTGTGCTTGATCAAAGCTGACAGTTGTGTTAAAGTGCAGGCATCAGTGACCATTGAACATTAATGAAATAGTTTGGGAGCCTAAATGCTAGAAATGTAACATGATATTCACCATAAATTGAGGTGGTTTTTACAGTGGAAGCAAACTAGAGATCAGGGTTTAAGTCCTAACTCTGTGAATAACTTGTTGGTCTTTGGAAAATCAGCTATTCTGGACTTCTGTTTTCCCATGTATAAACTAGGAAATTATACTAGATGATCTGGCTACTAAAGTCCATTTGTGGGTGTTATACTTAAGTGAAGAATCACTAGATTCTACTCCAGGAGCTAATATCACACTATGTTAACTAACTAGAATTTAAATAAAAACTTAAAACATACATAAAGAAAGAAAGAAAAGAAAGTCCGTCTATCCTAGTATTCTAAGGAATAGTCACCAGGCTTTAAATGTATAATAGTCTAATCAGAAAGTCTGAAATAATGGGCACTCTTCCTAGTTTAACCCAATATTTTTATGTGTTTTATTATATCTTGGTTTTTGTACCCTGGCTATCTAATCCTCAAAGAAATGCTAGGTAATAGTTGTCTGCAAAGAGAGCAGCAATAGTTGTCTGTGAAGAGAGACTCATACCTACCATCCATTCATTCTTTGAAAATTTTACATTCTGAAAATTGAAACATACATGAAATAGAATAGTATAATAAGCCTCTGTGAACCAAGAGAGCGAGCGTCAATATTATCAACATTTTATTAAACTTGTTTCATATCATCCGCTTTTTCCTTTTGGAATATTTTAAAGTATATACCATATAATCTCATCCATGTATCCTTCAGTATATATTCCTTAAAGATGAGGACTCTTATTATTGGATATAATTATTATACCAGTTTTTTACCTAAGGAAATTAAAATTTTTAATATCTAATATCCAGTTAAAATTTATATTTCCCACTTGTCTGAAAAATGTCTTTATTACCCAGTTTGCAATATTTCCAATTTGATTATAATTACTCTTACTTTCAAAAACTTATTTTAAAAAAAAATCCACATAATGGGGCGCCTGGGTAGCGCAGTCGTTAAGCGTCTGCCTTCGGCTCAGGGCGTGATCCTGGCGTTCCGGGATCGAGTCCCACATCAGGCTCCTGGGCTGGGAGCCTGCTTCTTCCTCTCCCTCTCCCCTGCTGTGTTCCCTCTCTCGCTGGCTGTCTGTCACATAAATAAATAAAATCTTTAAAAAAAAAAAAAAAAAAATCCACATAAGGTTTATACTTTGCATTTGGTTGATTGTTCTTTAAATCTGTAACAGCTGCCGGACTCCCCTCTCCTTTACTCATGTCATTTATTTGTTAAAGTTACTTCCCTTGTTCAATTTCCCACATTATTGATTTAATTGATTGCATCCTTGTGATGTCATTGTACATGTTTTATTTCCTATGAACTGTTCATTAGATCTAGAGAGTTGCTTAGAATCAAGTTCAATATTTTTAGCAAGCGTACTTTATAGACAATGATGTATACAATGTCTTTCTTTTGTAATGTTAAATAAAAAATGTCAATCTCATGTATCCATTTTCATGTTTTCCACTAATCTTTCAGCTACTGCTTTTAGTATCATTACTTAAAAGGGCTGTGCTGATGGTTTTTTTTCTGTTCAGAAAATAGTTGAGCTTCTGCTTTATGCCAGTGTTAGATCTGGCACATGGTAGAAACTTAATCTGTCCTCTTCTGTAGCCTGGTAAGGTATCCATCCCATTGGTAGATGCTAAGCAGGGCTAGCTTTCCACAAGCCCCTGGGACGTGCAATAACACCTACAAGCATGTGTCTACAAGTCATTGTAGGAGGGTTTAGGCCCCAGGCCCACTCCACTTCAGCTTTCTACTCTCATTGGAGCTAAACAAAGTCAAAACTCCATCGGGTGGTATAAGATCCCCCCAGTACATAATCAGGGAAAGTAATATTTTCTGTAGACAACTATGGTTTGTTAGTGGAATTTGAGTGTGAGTATTGTTCATCAACATGGCCAGTACTCATTGAGGAGCTCCTTTGCATAGTCCTATATTATTATAGTTGGAAGGGAACCTTAAAAAAATCACCTAACTTAACCCTCTGTTTTATAGATTAGTAATCTGGCATCCATGGTTACCTAGCTAGGTGGAAAGAAGGTGAGACTAGAACCCACTTCTCTGCTGTGTTCTTTAGTATATTTGCCCTTTGCTTTTCCAGATATTCATACATTTAACTGTTAGGACAACACCGTTTCTGCTGCTAGTGCTTTGTACTAGATTTCAAATTGGCTTTTTTCCCCCAACCATTGTTCTGAGTTTAAATCTTTGCCTATATAAATATATAAATGTGTGGGGTTTTTATTTTTTTTTAACCTTTTCTATTTTAGATGCAGCAGTTCTTGGGAAGACCCCTCGTGAAAGAATCTTTCTTTAGACCCATACTCACTGTTCCTCAGATGCCTGCCGTTTGCCCTGGAGTCATCTCTGCACCTGGCCAGCCTAGGGCCCCCCTGGTACAGATCTCTTTTTGGTTTTTTATCACCGCAGTAGACTTCCTGAATGAATGTCTTCTATTTATTTGATAAGTGGTGATGGTGGCAATGGTGGAAGAGAGGTTAACTGAATGATAAGTGAATGAATAGTTCATTTGAGGCATTGTGCTAGGCCATTACATATATTATTTCATTAACTGATTATCTTTGTATCCAAAAACTGATTAATACATTTTTATAGTAGACAATCCTTACAGGATTTTATAGTTTTGCTTCTATAATAGGCAACAATACAGCGTAAATGACATTTTTAATAGATCATTTATATTTAGCATGTTTGATGGGTAGATTAAAAAGCAAAGAACAAAATTATGCCACAATGCTACAGAAAAATTTTATTTACACAAACATACACACACATAGGTATAGGACAGTGTTTCAACTTTATAAACACACTATAAATAACATCATCTTGGAATATATTATACTGTAAAGTTATGAATCTTCCTAGCTACAACTAGCCAGATAAGCCTTATCCAAACCTGAAGAGGCAATAGAGAAATTTTAAATGCTGGGATTATTGTAATATTGGCAAAGGTAAACATTTAAAAAAAAACTAGAAGACTGATGTTAAATATAATTATGGAAAAGTCAAGATTAGAGAATTTTCATTAAATACATTCTAGTCAGTTTTTTGTACCTGTAAACAGTCTCCCTTTGAAATATATAGTCAGTTGGACTCATTTTTGTAGAGTCTGCCCCTGCAAACATATGTATATAGGCCTTAACGTGTTAACTGATACCACATCTTTTTCTCCCCATGATATCAGTGTTCCTCATGTAGTTTGCACCTGCACCATTATATAAGGAGCCATATACATTATACACACACACACACACACACACACACACATATATACTTATGTACATATATACACACACACATATACATATGTAAAACTTTATTGAAAACTTTAAAGTACCTCAGCCTTCTAATAAGATTACTTTCTGGTTCCTGGGGAAAAGCTTGATACGGAGGCAAACCCAGGTTTCTGGGCAATATTCTCCTCTAACTTAGTAGGCTTTGTATGAGTTATTTCAGTAGCTGTTAGTCATGGCTAATTTTTCATGAGTAACCTTATGTTTGAAAATAACCTGTAGAACCTTAGGTAAAAGTTGTCATGTTTATAACCAGTAATCATGTGAAAATATTCACTTGCTGATATTAATTAGAATCTTAAAGCTTCTAAGAAGAAACTACCCAAAGATATGGCAAAACTTTGATGGTTTCATGGCTCAGAGGTGTCACAACAACTTCCACACCACCTTTGTCTGTAACATTCATGAGACATTGGGCAAACTTCTAGTAGTACTCTCATCTTTATTTGAAAATTCAAATTTAACAAACTACCTTTATAATTAGAAAAATAAGCAAAATTACCCTGCAATTGAATCCTAGGAAATAATCACTGTTTACAGATTGTTTATAACTTGAGATCTTTTTCTATGCATATATATATATTTTTTTAAAAACTTAATATAAAAATGAGTCATACCATAAATACCATACCACAGACTTTTTAGAAAATGACACATTTCATGGACATCTCATACTCAGATATATAGATCTGTTCTTAAGGATTGATTAGATATGCTATAATCCACTCGTTCCCCTATTAGCAGACAAGGTTGTTTCTAGTTTTTTAAAATAATAGCAGTAAATACCCTGTATTTCTGTACGTTTGCAATTACTGAGACTCACATGTCCCCTTTTTAAAATAAGGGTAATTATAAACAATAAGAAATAGTATTGTGCTAGTTAAATAAAACTCTAAAAGGGGAATGTATATGTCAGTATTCCTCTTCATTCTACCCATTTTCTGAAGTATGGAAATACCATGTTGTCATGGAATGTTACTTCCTAATAACTGAAGCTGATGGGTTATAACTCTGTGCTCCTTACAGATGACTGGTATAGCCTGGACTGTGCCGGCACCTGTGGGAGAGGCTGTATCTCCCAGTGCAGGTCTGGGAAGTGATCCCCCCCTGATGAATTGGGAGAGGATTACAGACAGACTGAAAACTGCTTTTCCACAACAAACCAGGTACCTTAACTTTTATTTAGTTGGGAGTACAGATCATATTCTACAGTTTCCATAACCATAGTTAGGACAGTGAAACAAACACACATATTTCCCTACTGTGGCCTTGGTAAGGAAAATGAAATTTAAAGGAATAGTGTTCAATATAAATGCTAAACCTCTTCACTAAATTGATTAGTCTTAAGTTATGAGACAATAGATTTTTAAATTTAGGTTTGCTCCTTTATTAAAAGTACAACTAGTCATAAACCTATCCAATTTTAATGCCACCAGCTGCAATAATTATCTTAATGTCTTTCCAAAGTGAATTTTAAGTTGATTGTATGCTATACGAGCCCAAACATCAGGTTTTACCCTCCTGTTTCCTTAAATGTATTAAGGGCTCTTAGTTTTTGTTAGAGAACACAGTTAAATGCAAGAAGTAATGATTTTACTGTGCTTTACACAGTGCTGACTTTAGCAGAAAGATATTTTTCTTCTCCAGAAATCAAGTTTTTTATCTTTACTTATGTATTCAAGGAAATAATTCTAGTTTTTAGCCAATATTTTCATTTGAAGCCTAACAATTTTGTTGTGCTTCAGGATTAGATTATGGTTTTATAAATATAGTGGATAATGAAATTAGAACAGTAATACAGTTGTTATATGTATAGAATGAATAGTAAATCAAAGGTAGTTTTACAAGGCTGATGACCTAACACTTCATTTGGTAAAGAAAATATTTCATCCTGCTCTATCCTACCAAAAATATATTCAGAGGCTTTGGGTCAAGGGACTATGGGAACAGAGAAACCTAGAAATATTTTAATATGTCTTTTAGCTTCTCTGTTCTGTGTAATCTTTGTTTTGTTTGAGTTTTACAAAAGTAAAATTATTAATACAGAATAGAGACAGACCTATAGTAACATAGTTAAAAAGGAGTTTTTTAGTCCTGAGTAAAAGCAGTGAGAGACACAATATAAAGAGCTCAGTACATAAGTAAATTCAATTTTCATACAAGCTTTCAAAAACAGTTAAACTTTCCTTTTGGAAGGAGTATTAAACTTTAGGAGTTTTTGTTTTGGTATAAGATAAATGCAGTTAGACTTTAGCTCAGAGAGCTAAAGGGCCACATCTATATGCTGCTACATATCAATCATAAAATAGGATTTAGGATCTTGGGAGGGGTGGGGGGGACACACCCTCAAGGCAATAGGAAAAATCACCACTGTACTTTCCTTGATCTCTTCCAGAAAGGAGCTTACGGATTTCTTACGGAAATTGAAGGACATTCATGGGAAGTCCTTATCTGGACTGACATTTGAGGAAATTGTGTACAAGATTTCCCAATTTATTGACCCCAAGAGATCACAGGTAAAAACAAAAAGCTTTTATCTCCCTGCCCTTCTGTGTAGTAGTGAGTGGGCTTCATTATCTTCATAACATGTCTATAAATCAATAACCTATAATCACATTGTCTATTAACAATTCAACTTCAACTTAACAAATGGCATAGAAGTCTTATTGAAATACTACCTGCTCATTCTAGAATAAAACTGACCCTCTTGAAATTTCTTCTAGGTTGCTTTGACTCTAAAGGAAGACCTTTCTTCTAATTTTTGTAAAGACTTGTTTTAATTAAAAGAGGAGATAGTGTTGTTTTTTTTCTTCTTTGCCTGGCTCTGTGTATACAAGTAATATTGCTAACATTTTGTTTCAAGATTTCTCATGAATCTAATTGACCTTTTACCCTTTTGCTAATTCTCACTGTACCCCTGTACCCCATTTTCTGTGCTAGTCTATTCGTTTTCCCTGTTTTAGAACACTTCTGGGGGAAAAAAGTATAATATTCTTGTTTTCAGAGTCAAGGAAAATCTGTGCCAAATGGTAACTGTGTTTCACCCAGCCACACTCCTCCACAGTCTAATGCTGCCCAGCCCCCAAAACCAGCCTGGAGGCCCCTCAGTTCACAAGGGCCTGCCTCATGGGAAGGAGCCAATAATTTGGTGAGACTGAGGCTGTTGATTCTATGTGCATTTAAATTTGGGAAAAAGAAGTGAGCTGAATTGAACCTTATGTGTATTTTCCCTAGGATGATGAGGAGGAAGAAGAGGAGCCTTGTGTGATCTGTCATGAGAATCTCTCTCCAGAAAATCTCTCTGTTTTGCCTTGTGCTCACAAATTCCATTCTCAGGTAACCCTTTAAACTTATCTTTTTAAATATTTTGCCATTAAAATCAGCTAAGTGAGATTCATGCTACCTTACTTGAAATGATATACACGTATCATCAGCTATTGCTGTGGCATGAGTTCCACAGACTATAACTTGGGGCTTTGGAGTACTGCACAGAAAACATTTACATCTGCTTTCACCATACCTAGGCCCAGTTTGTACTGTGCTTTCTCAGAACTCCATACACCTTACAGGAAAAGAAGAGACAATGATGAGATTGAAATAATATGGAGTAGCTCCCTTGAACAGAACTGGAAGGAATGTTAATTGACATAGTGATTCAGTGGCAGTTTATCAACAGTGTCACTTCACCTTGATTTGCTATAAATAACGTATAGTGTCCTTTGTCTCCATGTACTGATGGCATCCTACCATTATAAAGCATAAAGTTTACTTTAACAGTCTGTCCGGGATCTTGTTTTTGCTCTTTAGATGCTCAGGTTTCAGTTTTGATGTTAGAAAAATATGAGACTGGCATATCTTTTGTTGATTCTTGGCATTTATATAGATTAATTCCTCGTGTTCTTGCTGTGCAAATGCTATTGATACACAATTATGATCAAGTCTTCTAGCGCAAAGATAACCTTACATTAGAAAGTGTTCTCAGGGAAGTGAATAGTAGCCAGCTCGTTCAAGCCATATCTGTAAAACACAGTTTCAAAGATCTGTGATGTCTAGTACAGAATTCTATTTTCTATCTACTCTTGATATGAAGAAATAGATGCAGAATGGCTAATCCCAAAAGATCAGGAAAGATACTTAGTCATTTGAAGTTGTTAAAGTCCTACCCATTTAGAAAATAAATGTTTCACGAAACTTATTCTTTGCCGTTGCCCATAGAATAGAATGCAGGTAATCTATTCAGGTTACTTTTTAGGGTTACAGTTAGTGGTCCTAATATATAGTGCCTATTCTTAATCCTCTCTCATCTGATCTGGCTCTCATTATTTACACAGGTAAAATTGATTTTTGGGGGGAGAGTTAGTTCATAGCCCAAGAGTACTATCATTGTCACCAAAGAGCCATCTGAAAAGTATATCCATCATCTAAGGATTTTAAGGTCAAAACACCATAAGCACTTAATATAGAGTATTAGTGACTTTTGTATGTTATCATTTTTTTCTAGATTTTAAACAAGAACAATATATAATGAAGTAGAGGAAAACTATGTAGCAGGTTTCTTCAGCCTCCTTGTTAGGAAGAATTGCTAAGTCATTCTGAAAATTGGGGCTAGGGAAAGGATCCTAATCGAATAAACTGGCTGAAAGGTGTTCTGCTGTTACCAGCTATAGTACTTAGTGAATCCGAGAAGGTGCCACTATTGCAGCAGTTGGCTTGGCAATTTACTAGATAACTGATTATATAGAGCAACAATTGCCTCTGCTAGGCTAAATCAGAAAGACTGACATGAATATTTTTGCTCCTTAGTGCATTAGACCTTGGCTGATGCAACAGGGGACATGCCCAACCTGCAGACTCCATGTTTTGTTACCAGAAGAATTTCCAGGTCATCCCAGCCGGCACTTGCCCAAGGTCTGATCCAAGGGGATGATTACGCAAAGGAATTTCACTTATCAGATTCCAGAATTTAGTTTTGCCTTTTATTATGAGCTGATAGTGTGAGTGGTGTGAAGCAGTGTGCTTTTTAGTATTGTGCAAAAGAAGCTAGCTTATCTCATCAAAGCTGCAGCCAAAGAGGACGGGACAAATCTTCAGGTCTTGGAGCTAAACTGAAAGGGCTTAAATTTTAAAAGGTACATTATATTTGCCCTTATCATCGTTCGCATATATCTTAGGATGTTTGTGTCTTTTTCCTTCTTACTCCACTTATCCTTTACTGTCCCCCAAAATATGCTACATTTTAATTTCCTGAAATCAATTTAAGAGGAAAAGTAGAATAGCAAATAAGAAAATTCCAGATTTTATTTTTCCTTTTAAACTACTTACAAAATACATAATTGAATTATTTAAATTTTATCTCTATCTTCCCCATCCTTCTCTGGCCTCTAAATATATGCCCATGGAGAGATTATGAGCTACTTGAGGGTGTGGACCATACAGTGGTGTGTTGGAGCTTAGCTAATAGTTTGTGAGAGGTGACTCTGAAGTTTCAGGGATTTTGTGAGCCAGTGATCAAATTGTTCATAGCTTGAAATCTGCATAATGGGAGTATTTACACCATAGAAATTTGTAAATGTTTTAAGTCAGGGCTTCTCTTTCCAAGAACTTGTTAAACATTTACCCGCATACCACTGGACTATGTCTGATCCTCCTGTGTGTTCTCAATGCCTTGCACAGTAGGTGTAGCATAAATATCCCAGAATCAGAAATCAGGAAATGGAAATGAGTTAATGTGTAAATTAAGTCACTTGCTCAGTTGAATAATTGAGATCTTATGTTCATTTGTAAACATTGTCATTGGACCTTACACTTGAAGGATTATTTTTTTCTGCCTTAAAAGTTTCTTAATTTCACTTTGTCATGCTGCAGGGTGTGGGGGGACTATATGTAGATGCTTCTTATGACAAAGTTAATATTAACTGGGCTAAGCTGCTATCTAAAGCTTGTCAGTAGGAACTTAGAGGTCAAAAACCTATTTTGAAAATAGTATTGTGTAAATGCTGTAAGTGTTGTACATGTCTCTAGTTTAAAAAATTTGAAGAATTCAGTTACCATGTAAGATGTTACTTGGTTCATATTTGTTTCCATAAATTAATGAAAATGAGACTGTGAATAAGTGTTTTGACTCTCTTATCTGTATATTTCAGTGTAAATGTATCTTGAAGTTACTTTAAATCTCTATTTAAAACTGCTATTTCTGTAATTGTATGCTAAATATTTTCTTCTGTAATGACAATAGACTGGAAAATGTGGAAGAAAATATCCAAAAATGAAGGAAGGCAGTCCTCTAGACACTTAAAATGCCAAGAATGTCTCAGAATTGAAAATTCAGCAATTATAAGGCCTTTAATAATTATCTTGTCTAACACCTTGAGGTCATGGCCCTATCTTGTAAAACAAATGTTTCTTAGTTTGTTTATGACTATGATTTCACTTCCACGTGGGGAAGATTTTATCTGTGTATCAGTTTAAATGTATCCTGAAACTATTTTAAATCTATTTAAAACATCTCTATGTTTAATTGTGCTTTTTTTTTTTTCTGTTATGACAGAGTAGGAAAATACCCAAGAAGGCGAGACTTACAGAATTATAGAATATCAGAACTTATAGGGTCTTTAATGATCCTGTAGACTGTCCCCTCATTTTATAAGTATGTCATGCCTAAGATCACATGGTTAATTAGTGGCTGAGCCAGTCCTAATTCTTTAAGGTTCTGGCACTTGGTCGCATGCTTTCCTCACAAAATCAGGCTGTAAGATTTTTATCAGTGCTGACCCTGCCATTCCTGGGTCTAAGGATAGGGCCCAAGGACTCAACACAGTAGCTGATAAGTAGTGAGAATGTACTAGGATTGTACTTTTGAAAGTCATGTCCAGTTCTGTAGATACTGAAGACAATGGTATTGTTTTCTTATTGATGTGCAAACAATACTCACTGTCAATCCTGTGGCTGCTGAGAAATCTAGAACCCCATCCTTCCCAGAAATACAATGAGGCAATATTTACATCAAAAACAATCTGTAAACATCTAGTAATATCATTGCAGCTACTATAAGAAGATATATCTTGTAATGTTTTCCCTCAATTTTATTTATATATATGTGTGTGTGTGTACACACACACACACACACACACACACACTTTCCAGCTATTATGAGATACTTTCAAATGTGTTTGTTACTTCATTCGATCCACTGAAAATTCTAAAGTGCATCTTTAGTGGATATTCCTTGTTTTACAAATGATAAAACTAAGGCCCAAGTAAGAAAAATAATTTATCCAAGGTCATAGCTACAAAGTGGCATTTTGGGATTTGAAGGCAGATTTTCTGTCTATTAGCTGGTGTTCTCTTCTAGTACTTCAGAGTTATATCCCCATTTTGGATTGACTTTGTACAAATAAAAAAAGTTTTTTCTTCCTTATAAATACTTGTCAAAATAAAATGAAACAGGTGGTAAACCTATTGATTTCTTTGGACCAGGAACATGGTATTGAATATATAAAAATACATAATCTGACTTTTCCTTCAGATTCTTGGTTTGCCTGGGATGGTCCAATTAATTAATGCCTATTGTTTTGACATAACAGTGCCCCCTCTCATTCTCAGCAGTTCCCCCAGTCTTGATGATGAATTATATCTTAGTTAATTCAGGGAATGTAAGCTAATTATTTTTTTACCAGATTCAAATTTAGCAAGAATCCTCTACATTTATAAAATGTTCCTGGGATGCCTTATCATATAACCTCTTGGGTCAGACTTCTAGGACTATATCTGATGTATAGCCAGATGAAAATAACAAAGATACGTGGTTTCTAATTTTCTTGAGTAGGCAGTTTACAGAGTTAATGGACTCCTGTTAAGTATGGATCCTGGACCACATCACATTTATCTGTTCTGTTTATAAATGATACATATTCCAAGAGGCCATTTGGGAATCTGCATTTGGAATGAGCACCCCGGGTATTCTGAAGCATGCTAAAATTTGAAAACTGTTGGTGTAGAATACAGTGGCTTTCTCAGGCAGATCCATATTTGAATTGTTGAACTTGCATCTTTGGAAAGTTGTATAATCATGAACAAATTTTCTCAACCAAAACTTACGTAAAAATGGGGAAAAGACTTCTTGCCTGACATAGTGTTCTTAAACGAACATTTATTAGTCTTCATTCCCAAAGTAGGAAACCTTCCATTAGTAATTCAACATGTTGGAATTTACTCCTTGATAAAATTCTGAAAGGTTTTTTTTTTATCTTCAACTACCCTTATTAAAATGAATGGAGGAGAGAAAATTCAGGGAAGACGGCAGACTAGGAGGAGCGTGAGCTCACCTCACCCACAGACTGCTAAGATAACAGTTATATCTATGCAACTAAGTCTGAAAATGACTTGAAGACTAGCAGAACAGACGTTTCATAGTCAATTGTAGAAAAGAGGCCACATCAAAAGGGTAGGTAGAAGGAATGGAAAAATGGTTGGGAACCAAAACCCCTGTGAGACTAACCACAAATGGGAGGGACACCACAAGCATGAAGAAACACAAAGGATCAGACCTCACACCAGGCACCCCAGGAACAGGGGACCCACACTAGGAAGGCAAGTGCCCATGACCTGTGGCCTTGAAAACCAGTGGGGTTTAACTTCAGGAGCTCTTAAAATCAGAAGGGATTAGCATACTTTAAAAATTAGCCGCCTTAACTCTGGGAGAGCAGGAGGGCAAGGAAACTGATTTCCTGCCCATAAAGAGCCAGCTTAAAAAATAACTCGCCCAAGACAGCACAAAAGCAGCAGTTTGAAAAGAGCCTGGGGTATACGTGAAGGAGATTAATTTGCTAATTTTAGGATGTGCACTGGAGGAACAGGGATCTTCACAAGATTTCTCCAGGAAAAACAAAAAAACAAAGACTGGCAGGTACCGTTCTCTTCTCCAACCAGGAAAATGAGACACTTGTGTAAGGCAGTGTAACACTCTCAAACTTTCTTGCTAGTACTGCAGGCCCTGCCCCTGGGTTTTCCCACAGACTCACCCCATCTAACCCACCCACCTCAGTAGGCATCCCACACCCTGTAAGCCCCACCGACCAGGACCAGCAACACTCCAAAGTGACTCCTGCCTTGAGGAGAGGGAGAGATAACCCCACACACCAGTGTGCCCACAGTTTCACCAACTGAGCCTCTTAGCTGGCTGCACAGGAAGCAAGTTCAGCCACTTTGTGCCTGTAGCTATGGCAGAAAGGCTAACTGCAGCTGCTTAGTCTGACTGCAGCCCACCAATGAAAGCCTCTCAGCTGGCCTTGCAGGGAGCAAACCCTGCCTTTTGGTGTGCCTGCAACTGGAAGAGAGACTAATTGCAGACAGCTACCCTGACTGCTAACCCTGCCCAGCATGGTGGCCTTGACAGGCCTCTCATCAGTACAGGGAACAAACCCTGCCCAGTGTGCCCACAGCAGTCGTTGGGTCATTGCAACAGTCTAAGATAAAGACTGAAGTGGCTTAGCCACAAAATCAGGGCACAAGCAGCACACATAAGAGATATCCCTGCAGTGCCTGGTTCTAATGACTGTGGATGATTGTGCTACAGGGCACCACAAAAGGACCTCTTCTACACAAGGCCACTACTTTCAAGATGAGGAGATGGAGCTGACCTAATACATAGAAACAGAGTTAAGCAAAACGAGACAGGAATATGTACCAACTGAAAGAATAAGACAACACCAGAGAAAAAGAGCAAAATGTAAAATGTTGAGAACTTAAATAAATAGAAAACAAAAAAGTAAGAGGTGAAGACTTCAATAACAAATTAAAACTGCACTAGAGGGAATAACAGCAGATTAGAGTATGCAGAGAAATGAATCAGGATTCTGGAAGACAGGGAAATCAAAAGCAACCAAGCTGAATAGCATAAAGGGGAAAAAATGAGAATAGGTTAAGGGAACTCTGCAACATCTTTAAGAATAATAACATTTGTGTTACAGGGATCCCAGAAAGAGAAGAGAGAAAAGGGGGCAGAAAACTTACTTGAAATAATAATGAAAACTTACCTAATCTGGGGAAGGAAGCATATCCACATCCAGGAATCACAGAGAGCCCCTAACAAGATCAAGCCAAGGAGATCCACACCAAGACACAAAATAATTGAAATGGCAAAAAGTAATCATAAAGAGGGGATTTTTAAAGCAGGAAAAGAAAAGAAAACAGTTACATAAGGGAAAACCCATAGGCTACTAGCTAACTTCTGGGC
Source organism: Ursus maritimus (assembly GCF_017311325.1). NCBI lineage: Eukaryota > Metazoa > Chordata > Mammalia > Carnivora > Ursidae > Ursus > Ursus maritimus. The sequence continues at coordinate 53,233,668 of NW_024426552.1, forward strand.
AGAAACTTTGCAGGCCAGAAGGTAGTGGTGTGATATATTCAAAGTGCAAAAGGAAAAAACAAAAAAAAACAAAACAAACCCTGCAACTAAGAATACTCTACCTAGTAGCAAGGTTATCTTTCAGGATAGAAGAAGAGATACTTTCCCAAAGGAGTTCATCACTACTAAACTAGCCTTATAAGAAATGTTAAGGGGAATTCTTTGAGTAGAGAGAAAAGGCCATAATCAGAACTAAAAAAAAAAAAAAAGAAAAGAAAGGAAAAATATTTAATCACTAAAAGCAAACATGTGGTAAAGGAAGTAGTTTAATCACTTATAAAGCCAGTATGGAATTAAAATACAAAAGTAGTAAAGTCAATTATACCTATAAAAAAAAAAAAAGCAGTTAAGGGAAAAACAACAAAAAAGATATAAAATATGAAAACACATAAAACATGGAGGGGGGACTAAAAATGTATGCTTTTAGAATGTGTTCCAACTTAATCATCACTTAATATAGACTGCTAGACACATAAGTTGTTATATATGAAGCTAATGGTAACCCCAAATCAAAAACCTATAGTAGATACACAAAAATAAAGACAAAGGAACCCAAGCATAACACTAAAAAATCCATCAAACCACAAGGGAAGAGAACAACAGAAGAACAGAGAAAAACTACAAAAACAACTAGGAAACAATAAGCAAAATGTCAGTATATACCTATTAATAATTACTTTAAATGTAAATGGACTAAATGCTCCAATCGAAAGACATAGGAGGACTGAGTAGATAAAACAAAACTAAATGAATCTACATGCTGCCTACAGACACTCACTAAAGACTTAAGACATACAGACTGAAGTGAAGGGATGGAAAAACAAATGCCATGAAAATAGAAGGGGGGGAAAAAGCCACAGTAGCAAAACTTATGTCAGACAAAATAGACTTTAAGAAAAAAACAGTTGTAAGAGACAAAAAAGAACACTATATAATGAGGGATCAGTATAATAAGAGAACAATTATAAATAGCTGTGCATCCAACATAAGAGCACCTAAATACATAAAGCAAATATTAGACAGAAAAGGAGGAAACGACAGTAATATAACAGTAGTAGGGGACTTTAACAACTCATTTACATTAATAGATCATTCAGACAGAAAATCAACAAGGAAAGTATCTGAATAGCACATTAGACCAGATGGACCTAACAAATATACAGAATATTCCATCCAAAAATAACAGAATACACATCTTTCCAAGTGTATATGCAACATTCTCCAGGTTAGATCACATGTTAGACTACAAAAAATATCTCAATAAATTTAAGAAGATTGCAATTATATTAAACATCTTTCGAACCACAACAGTATGAAACTAGAAATCAATGACAAGAAAATCTGGAAAATACACAAACATGGAGGCTAAACAACAAGCTACTAAACAATGAATAGGTTAACAAATAAAAGAAATTTAGAAAAAATGCACAAAGACAAATGTAAATGAAAACACAACGGATGAAATCTTTGAGATGCAGCAAAACCAATTCTAAGAGGAAAGCTTATCACAATACAGGCCTACCTCAAGAAATAAATTTCAAACACCTGATCTTAAACTTGAAGAGTTAGGAAAAGAAGAAGGAACAAAGGCCAAAGCTAGTATAGGAAGGAAAAAGATTAGAGTAGAAATAAATGAAATAGAGACTTAAAAAAAAAAAAAAGATCAATAAAACTAGGAGCTGGTTCTTTGAAAAGATAAACTAAATTGAGAAACCATTAGCCATACTCATCAAGAAAAAAAGACTCAAAAATCAGGAATGAAGGAGGGGAAATAACCAACACCACAGAAATACAAGGAATTACAAGAGAATATTATAAAACTTTTATGTCAACAAACTGGACAACCTACAAGAAATGGGTAAATTCTTAGAAGCATAAAATCTTCCAAAACTAAATCAGGAAGAAACAAGATTTGAACAGATCAATTACCAGTAATAAAATTGAATCAGTAATCAAACTCTCAACAAAGTCCTGCACCAGATGGCTTCACAGGTGAATTCTACCAAACACTTACAGAGTTAATATCTATTCTTCTCAAGCTATTCCAGAAATTAAAAGAGTAAGGAAAACTTCCAAATTCATTCTACAAAATCCAACATTATCCTAATACCAAAACGAGTCAGAGACACTATAAAAACAACAACAACAACAAAAACAACTACAGGCCAATATCTCTGATGAACATAGATGCAAAAATCTTCAAAATATTATCAACTGAATTCAGCAATATATTTTTTTAATCATTCCCACAATCAAGTAGGATTTATCCCAGGGAAGCAAGTGTGGTTCAGTATTCACAAATCAAATGATGCGATACATCACATTAAAAAGAGAAAGGATAAAAACTATGATCATCTCAACAGATGCAGAAAAATCACTTGACAAAATACAACATTCACTAATGATGAAATTTCTCAACAAAGTGGGTTTAGAGGAAATATAATGAAGGCCATATATGAAAAATCCACAGGTAACATCACACCCAGTGGTGAAAAACTGAAAGCTTTTCCTCTAAGAACAGAAGAAAAGGATGTCCATCCACTCTCACCACTTTTATTCAACATAGCACTAGAAGTCCTAGCTGGGGCAATCAGGCAAGAAAAATAAAAGGCATCCAAGTTAAAAGGAGAAAGTAAAACTGCCACTATTGCAAATGACATGATACTCCATATAGAAAATCCTAAAGACCACTAAAAATTATTAGAAGTAATGAAAGTATTCAGTAAATTTGCAGAATACAAAGTTAACATACAGAATCATAGCAGAAAAGGAAATTAAGAAAATAATCCCATTTGCAATTACACCAAAAAGAATAAAATACCTAGGAATAAACTTAACCAAGGAGGTAAAAGACCTGTACTCTGAAAACCATAAAACATTGATTAAAAAAATTGAGGATGACACAAAAAAATGGAAATACATCCCATGCCAATTGGATTAAAAGAATGTTGTTAAAATATCCACAACACCCAAAGCAATCTACAGATTCAATGCAATCTTGACTAAAACACCAACAGCACTTTCCTCAGAACCAAAGTAATACTGAAATTTGTATGGAGCCAAAAAAGACACCCAAATAGCCAAAGTAATTTTGAGAGAGAAGAATACTGCTAGAGGTATCACAATCCTATATTTCAAGATATATCTACAAAGCTATAATAATTAAAGCAGTATGGCACAAAAAATAGACACATAGATTTAACAGAATAGAGAGCCCAGAAATAAACCCATATTCACATGGTCAATTAATCTACAACAAAGGAGGCAAGAATATACAGTGGGCAAAAAAAGCTCTTCAATAAATGGTTTTGAGAAAACTGGAAAGCTACATGCAAAAGAATGAAACGGGACCGCTTCCTTATACACTACACAAAAATAAACTCAAAATACATTAAAGACCTAAATGTGAGACCTGAAACCATAAAACTTCTAGAAGAAAATATATGCAGTAATCTCTTTGACATCAGCCTTAGCAACATTTTTCTAGACATGTCTCTAAGGTAAAGGAAAGAAAAGCAACAATTAACTACTGGGGCTACCAACAAAATAAAAAGTTTGTGCATAGCTAAGGAAACTATTAACAAAATAAAACGGCAACCTACTGAATAAGAGAAGATCTTCACAACTGATATATCTGATAAGGGCTTAATATCCAAAACATATAAGAGCATATACAACTTGATGAACAGAAAGTAATTTGATTAAAAAATGGGCAGAGGATCTGAATAGATATTTTCCATAGAAATACAGATGACCAACAGACCCACAAAAAGATGTTCAACATCACTAATCATCAGGGAAATGCAAATCAAAACCACAATGAGATATCGCCTCATACCTGTCAGAATGGCTATTGTCAAAAAGACAGGAAATAACACGTGTTGGTGAGGAAGTGGAGAAAAAAATCTTGTGCACTGTCGGTAGGAATGTAAATTGGTATAGCCACTGTGGAAGACAGTATGGAGATTTCTCAAAATATTAAAAACAGAATTGCCATATGAGCTAGTAATTTCTCTACTATTTACCCAAAGAATACAAAAACACTAATTTGAAAAGATATATGCACCCCATGTTTATTGCAGCATTATTTTTAATAGCCAAGGTATGGAAGCAACCTATGTGTCTATCAATAGATGAATGGATAAATATATGGTGTGTGTGTGTGTGTGTGTGTGTGTGTGTGCGCATGCTGGACTATTACTCAGCCATAAAAAATGATGCATTCTTGCCATTTGTGACAACATAGATGGGGCTAGAGAGTATTATGCTAAGTGAAAAGAAGTCAGACAGAAAAAGACAAATACCATATGATTTCACGTATATGTGGGATCTAAAACAAATGAATGAACAAACAGAAAACAGACTCGATACAGAGAACAAATTGGTGGCTGCCCTCAATAAAAGTAAAACAAATATAATTATTAGTCCTACTTCCAGGCCCCGGTGGTGACCACAGAATTCCAGATCTCTCTCATGGCTGACTGGCTGTATATCAGACTGGCTGGACTCACCATCAATGTCCAGACAATTGCCCAGCACCTCAAGTTCTGGATGAACCTGTATGAGTTAAAGTATGGTTGGCAGATCAAGACTTATGCCCTCATGAGCATAGTGGCCAACCTCCTCTCTCAGAAACAGTTTGGCCAATACTACACTTTGAGTTGGTCCCAAAGATCTTTAAGCCCTTCATTGTTCTCTACATCTCATCAGCTGCCCCATGGTGACTGATAACTTTGTGGTCAGCAACATGTGCAATAAACAAATGTATGGGATGTATGCACCTCTTTGGGAACCAAACATGAATCCAGAGCACCTGCTTGAAACCATATCACAAGCCATGCTGAACGCTGTGAACCAGGATGCAGTGTGAGGCATGGGAGTCATTGTTCACATTTGTCATTTTGAAAGGGACAAAATCACCAGTAGGACACTGAAAGCCCAAAGGACTTATTTTCAGCCCCAGAGCCCCCTCAAAAAAATAGGTTTTCCTTCACACACACACAAAAATACTTACCTTACATCACACACAAAAATTAACCCAAAATGATTAAAGACTTGAAGACCTGAAACCAAAACACTCTAAGAAAACAAAGGCAGTGAGCTCCTTGACACTGATTTCGTCAATGAATTTTTTTATCTGACACCAAAAGCAAAAGCAACAAAAGTAAAAAGTGGGACTACATCAAACTAAGAAGCTCTTGCAAAGCAAGAGAAACTATCATTGTAATGAAAAGGCAACAAACTGAATGGGAGAAGATATTTGCAAACCATGTATCTGATAAGGAACTACTATATAAAACATATAAAGAACTTATAAAACATATAAAGAACTTATGCAGCTCAACAATAACAAAAACCAATTAAGAAATGGGCAGAGGATCTGAACAGACATTTTTCCAAACAAGATATACAGATGGCCAACATGTACATGAAGATATACGGTCAATATCACTAATCATCAGGAAAATGCAAATCAAAATCACAGTGAGATATTTTACACATGTAGGAATGGCTAGTATCAAAAAGACAAGAAATAACAAGTGATGGCATACATGTAGAGATAAGAGAACCCTTGTACACTGTTGGTAGGAACGTAAATTGGTGCAACCATTATGGAAAATAGTGTGGAAGTTCTTCAAAAAATTCAAAGTAGAACTACTCTGGTATTTATCTTAAGAAAATGAAAACACTGATTTGAAAAGATAGATGCATCTCATGTTCATTGAAGTGTCATTTATAACAGCCACAACATGGAAACAACCTAAGTGTCCACCAATGGATGAATGAATAAAGAAGAGGTCACACACACACACACACACACACTGGTATTTATCTTAAGAAAATGAAAACACTGATTTGAAAAGATAGATGCATCTCATGTTCATTGAAGTGTCATTTATAACAGCCACAACATGGAAACAACCTAAGTGTCCACCAATGGATGAATGAATAAAGAAGAGGTCACACAACACACACACACACACACACACACACACACACTGAAATATTACTCAGCTATTAAAAAGAATGAAGTTTTGGCATTTGTGACAAAATAAATGGACATTGAAGGTATTATGCTATGAAATTAGGGAAAGACAAATACTGTATGATCTCTCTTATGTGGAATCTTAAAAAAACAAACAAAAAAACAAGCTCGTAGGTACAGAGAACAGTCTGGTAGTTGCATGTGTATATGGCATGGGGAGGGGTGTCAAAATGGGTGAAGGTGGTCAAATTTCATTACAAAATAAGTCATAGGGATGTAATGTACAGCATGATAACTAGAGTTAAACTGCATTACATATTAGTAAGTTGCGAAGAGAACAGAACTTCTCACAAGAAAAAAACCTGTAACTATGAATGGTGACAGATGTTAACCAGACTTATTGTGATGACCATTTCATAAAATATACAAATATCAAATCATTACATTTAATGCCTGAAACTAGTGTTATATGTCAATTATATTTCAATAGAAAAGTAAAAATTCTATTAAAAAGGATGAAGGGAGAAGAGGATATAACCATTATTTCTACTTCCAGTTTCACATAGCAATAAAATGTTAAGAAGTAATTTTATTACATAAAATATTATACCCCATAACATTTGATTGATTCATTGAACCACATGAACTTTAATACTTTTTAATACTGCTTAGCAAGGTTGAAAAACTGACAATGATCTAGGAACCTAAAAATTTTGAAGGTATATAGGAAAGATGCCATTTCCACTTAGGAGACCAGAATACTGAGAAAGTGGTTTACCCAAGGTTGCACAACTGTTAAGTAGTTGGGCCATGATTCTAATCTAGATTCCTGACCTCAAACTATCCCCCCCCCCTTTTTTAAGTAGTATCCAATGCAGGGCTTGAACTCAAGACCCTGAGATCAGACATGAGCTGAGATCAAGAGTTGGACACATAACCAATTGAGCCACCCAGGCACCCCAAACTCCTTTAAAAAAAAAAAAAAAACACAAATGACCAGGGGGTGCCTGGGTGGCTCAGTCAGTTGGGTGTCTGCCTTCGGCTTAGGTCATGATCCTGGGGTCCTGGATTGAGTCCCACATCGGGCTCCCTGCTCAGTGGGGAGTCGGGAGTCTGCTTCTTCCTCTGCCCAGCCCCCACCAATCTTGTGCACTCTTGCTCACATGCTCTATCTAGAAAGAAAGAAAGAAAGAAAGAAAGAAAGAAAGAAAGAAAGAAAGAAAGAAAAAGAAAAGAAAGAAAGAAAGAAACAAACAAACCCCAAATGACCTGCATAAATCACGTTAGGCCACAAAAACAATTCTCAATACATTTAAGATTAAAATCTTACCAAACATCTTTTCTGACCACAAGAGTATAAAATTAGAAATCAGCCATAAGAAAACTGGGAAAAAAAAAAAAAAGGGAAAACCACAAGCAGAGACTAAATAACATGTGACTAAACAATCATTGGGTCAATGAAGAAATCAAAGACGAAATAAAAGCATACCATGAGACAAATGAAAATGAAAACAATACTCCAAAATCTACAGGACACAGCAAAAACAATTCTAAGAGAGACATTTATAGTGATACAGGCCCACCTTAAATAACAAGAAAAATCTCAATCTAATCTTACATCTAAAGGAACTAGAAAAAGATCAAAGAACAAAATTAGAAGGAAATAATAAAGATCAAAGCATAAATGAATGAAATAGAGATTTAAAAAATAGAAAAGATTAATGAAACTAAGAACTGGTTCTTTGAAAAGGTAAACAAAGTTGATAAACTTTCCGCCAGACTCAAAAAAAAAAAAAAAAAAGAAAGAAAAGGAAGAGGGAGAGATGGTTCAAATTAAGTTATAAATGACAGAAGTTACAATTAATACCACAGAAATACAAAAGATCATTTAAAAATGACTATATCAGTGGAGACCTGTTTTGTGACCCAGAACATGGTCTATTCTTGAGAATGTTCCATGGGCATTAGAATAGAATGAGTATTCTTTGGTTCTGGGGTGTAGTGTTCTATATATATCTATGAGGTCCAACTCGTCTAGTATGGCATTCAAAGCTCTTGTTTCTTTGTTGATTTTCTGCTTAGGTGATCTGTCTATTGCTGATAGTGGAGTGTTGAGGTCCCCTACTATTAACGTATTTTTATCTATAGGTCTCTTTATTGTGGTTAAGAGTTGGCTTGTGTATCTTGCTGCTCCCCTGTTGGGGGCATATATATTTATAATTGTCATATCCACTTGTTGGATACATCCTTTAAGAATAATATAGTGCCCTTCTGTATCTCTAACTATAGTCTTTAGTTTAAAATCCAATCTGTCTGATATGAGAATTGCTACCCCAGCTTTCTTTTGAGGTCCATTGGCATGAAAGATGGTATTCCATCCCTTTACTTTCAGTCTGAATGTATCTTTAGGTTCAAAATGAGTCTCTTGTAGACAGCAAATGGATGGGTCATGTCTTTTTATCCAATCTGCAACCCTGTGGCGTTTTATGGGATGGTTCAAACCATTTACATTAAGACTGATTATTGAGAGATATGATTTTAATGATGCCATGTTGCCAGTAAAGTCTTTGTTTGTATTGGCTGTGACTTTCTGTTCTGTATCACTCTTGGGGCCTTTTTACTTTTATAGAACCCCCCGTAATATCTCCTGTAGGGCTGGTTTCGTGGTTACAAAATTGGTTAGTGACTGGCGATTCTGAAATGTCTTTATTTCTCCATCAATTCTGAATGACAGCCTTGCTGGATAAAGGATCCTTGGCTGCATGTTTTTCTCTGAAAGAGCTTTAAATATGCCCCCCCAACCCTTTCTCTCATTCCAGGTCTGTGTAGACAGGTCTGACGTAATTCTGATGCTTTTGCCTTGGTACGTGAGAAATTTCTTTGCCCTGGCCGCTTTCAATACTGTATCCTTGCATCTAATATTTGCGAATTGCACTATGACGTGACGTGGCGTAGGTTTGTCGTGGTTGAGCTTGGGAGGGGTCCTCTCTGCCTCTTGGACACGAATGTTTGTTTCCCTTGCTAGATTAGGGAAGTTTTCAGCTACAATTTGTTCAAATATCTCTTCTAGACCTCTGTTTTTCTCCACCCCCTCGGGGATGCCGATGATTCTAACATTGGATCGTTTCATTGAGTCAGTAATCTCCCGTAACCTACATTCGTGGGCGTGGATTTTTTTAAGACCATCTTCTATTTTCATTTTTTCCTCTATTAACCCATCCTCCAATTCACTAACCCGTTCCTCTGCTTCTGCGACCCTGGCCGTCAGAGCCTCTAGTTTTGCCTGCATTTGGCTCATAGAATTTTTAATTTCTGTCAGATTCGCTCTCATTTCTGTCCTTAGGGATTCTATATTCTCAGTAACCTTTTCGTTAATAGTTTTTTCAATTCTACTCATCATTTTGACCATCGTTACTCTGAATTCCATTTCTGATAATTTGGTTACATCCATATCCATTATTTCTGTGGCAGAGGCCACAGAATCACTGTCTTTTCTTTGCTGGGGGGGGCTTCTCCTTCTTGTCATTCTGATGAAGAGAGGTTGCGGGGTTTCCAGAGCCCAAATTATTGACTGGGTCCCAGGCCGTGCCCCTTGTTTTATAGGGATCTTAGGGATGTGGGCTTCTTCTTTAAAGATTTTATTTATTTATTTATGTGGCAGCCAACCAGCGAGAGAGGGAACAGAAGCAGGGGAGTGGGAGAGGAAGAAGCAGGCTCCCAGCGGAGGAGCCCGATGAGGGACTCCTTTCCGGAACGCCGGGATCACGCCCTAAGCCGAAGGCAGGCGCTCAATGACTGCGCCACCCAGGCGCCCGGGTTGTGGGCTTCTTGATTTTTCAGCCTGCCTTCTGTGTTCTGGGGGAGGGGCCTGCCGCGCCAATACTCAGGCAACCCTGTTTGGGTAGAGTCTCCGTGTCCCCTGCGAGGGAGGATGGGGATGGGCACTCTCTGAGCCGGTATTTCCAGGCTTTTGTTCTCTGGCGGCTTTCCCTGGCGGTTTGCTGTGCCTCTTCTGAGAGTCAGAGCAGCAGCGGCCAAATTTCAGCCTCTGTCACAGAATCAGAAGGGGGAATGAAGCATGAGAGACTATGGACTCTGAGAAACAAACTGAGGGCTTCAGAGGGGAGGGGAGTGGGGCAATGGGATAGGCTGGTGATGGGTAGTAAGGAGGGCACGTATTGCATGGTGCACTGGGTGTTATACGCAACTAATGAATCATTGAACTTTACATCAGAAACCAGGGATGTACTGTATGGTGACTAACATAATAAAAAAATTAAAATAAAAAAATTCAAAAACAAAATAAACCTAAGTAGAAGTTCAAAACCAACATATATTTATTGGATATGTTTTGTTTTGTTTTAAGATAGCCAGTGCCTCTCACTGCTCTCAGTCAAGAGTTGACAAACTCCTTGAGGGCATGACAAAAGCACAGGTCATTACATTGGATTACGATCATCATGAGTGTTTACTGAATGTTTGTTATAGGAGTACTATTTTGGGGTTTGAGTATATCAAGGGGCATAGGACAACGTCCCTGGCTGGAAGTAGTTAAATCTTAAGTGGAGAGCAAGCATCTCAACTTCTCAAAGATGGCTAGTATTATAATGCAGCATACATTTGGTGCCAAATGAATGACACAGACAAGTGCTATTATAAGAGTTTGGTCATTGTGAGATGGGAGAATCAGAGATTCTCATCAAAAATGGAGAAACAAATTACCTCTTGCTGATTTTCAGTCATATTAGGACCTTACCTTAGGTACTCTCCACAAGGAAGAGTCTTTCCTTAGACTACATGTTTCATTCTTGCATTTTTTCAGTTCTCTGCTCAAATGTGACCTCAGAGTAGCTTTCCTTGACTGCCATGATGAAAACAGACCTCTTCTCTACCACAGATATATATTCCCCCTATCTGAAATTCAGTTGTTTACTTGTCTATTGTCTTTTTCATAATATAAGATTCATGAGAATAGAAATCTTGCCTTGTTTATTATTATTTGTCCATTGTCTAAAACATTATCTGCCATAATATAGGTATTCAGTTAATATTGAGTAAATGGGTCTTGTGAATCAAATGGAACTTATATAAGAGGACAGAGTAGCCATTCTAGGTAAGGACGAGGACAACTTGAAAAACAAGTGCAACCTAGAGAGGTCTTTCAGTCATGGTCTATAGATGACTTTCTATACTCTGCCTGGAAAATTCAGTAAAACCTGGGATACTTATAATATCACTGATAGTGCAAATGATTGGGCTTGCCACTATTGTAATAATCCCCAGCCAGTTTCTAGCCAGTGAGCCTTTTCCTAGGTCTTCCAATTATCCCTGAACCTACCAAATAAAACTCAAAGAGGACTTAGTTAGATTTCTAGAAACAAAATTTTACAAAGGTTAAGACAAAAGTGTTGATGAGATGTTCAAAATGACTGGCTTATTTTTCAGGATTTCCATGAACAAAAAAGAGACTAAAAATTATGATGGAGATGAAAATGAAACCAAGGTGTAATTTATTAAGTTGATTAAAACTTTTTTTCTTCAAAACCATATTTTGACAATTTACTCAGATATCTCCCCAACTACTGCTTGACAAGTAGGTATCTGCCAATCTTCTCTTTCCCACCAGGCTTGAGTAGACAAAAATCTCACAAACTTGATGAAAAGCCACTGACGGAATTACAAACCTGAGTGTTCTTCATTAACTGTCAGCATCAGTGCTGCCCATCCTATGCCATGAGACCATCCCCGGTCTAGTCTCTTTGGATTAGTAAGTCTGCATTTCTTCCTTTGGGATAGGAAGCAGACAGGATCTTCTCAGTATTCTGAATGGTTAAAGCTCATCAAAGACTAATTTACGATAGTAAGGAGCAGCCACCACAGAGGGAGGCTACACACCAGCATATTATAGCTTTCACAGAATTTTACTAAATACTAAACTATTTTAATAGTATTTTCTTTTTTAAGAAAGTAATGCAGACCAAATACAGCAAATTTCAAACTATAGAAACATAGGAGAAAAAAATACCACCCATAGTTCTAGCCCCTAGAATATTTTCTATTATAACTTTTATGTATATACAATCTTGCTTTTAAATCTATATTTAATGCAAAATATCCGTAAACATAACAGTAATAAAAACTTTAATGATCACTCTCAACTCCTTGCTCTAATAAATCTGTTACTGAACTAATTTTTTCTAGTTCTGATCTAAATGCAAATGGCTACTGAGGTACAATTGTACCATCAGTACAACTTTTTAATGTTGTTTTTGTCATTTTTCATAGTAAGAAAAATCTATTTCTGTATAAACACAGGGATGAAACCAATACTTCCAGAATTACAATTTTTGTGCCCTGGAGAGTCATCCTTAGAGCTCCAATTTTTAGTCTTTGATTTGGGAAAAATATTTTTTCAGCTTTATTTCTTAAGGTAAATAGTTACTGACATGAACTTGATGATTTCCCAGATCTAAATTTCTTCAGTCTAATGGCATATAATATATATATATAATGGTATATATAATATATATATATAATGGTATATATAATAATGGGGTTTGGTCTTTGTTTTATATAGTTTCTTACCTCACCTCCATTTCTTTAGTATCTTTTGGACATAAAAAGACTTCTTTTCCCTTCTGGAATTGATTTAAAGTGAGTTAAAATAGTTTGGATTTTTCTGTGTATTTAATAAATTTTGTTTATACATCTTGCAAAATTCTTTTTGTTACTTCTTATTTCAGAAAAAGTAAAGAAATTGGCTCCTTCTAAAACTGTTGCTTCATTTCTGAGGCATTCCCATATTTTGACTGAATATAAATTCATAGTATTTTTCCTTAGAAATAATTTTAAAAAGTTATAACTCCATATTAGTTAATAATGGAGTTTAGAACTAATAAACAACCACAACTTAAAGTACTCAAAGTGCCAGACAAAAGATCCTTAGAGAAGCATGACTGACATTCTCCATATATTTAGAATTTAGGATTTATAAAATTTAAAAGGAAATAAATTGTATTTTAAATCTTCTACATATGGTTTTGCTGAAGTTGGTATCACTAACATGTTATTTGAGAAAAACTATAAAAACTGGATTAAAAATGTTTCAAAGACAGCTAATTGAAAGCATCAGAGAATAATGAGGATAGCCAGGAGTTGAGGAGCCATGATTCCAAAGAGAAAACAGGCTGTATTTTCTCCTGGAGGCACTTGTATATTCAAGGGCATAGATACTGAGAAGTAACTACATATTGCTCAAGAAAGTATCAGATTAGAGAGACAAAAAATACAGTGGAGTTCATGGCTAATGACAAGCAGAACCTGATACTAATGTCCTAGAGACAAAACTGTACAGAAGTGAGACTGACATTCTCATTCCCCCTTGAAGCAATTGTCAATTCCTCAGTTGCACATGTGCCAGACAAGAATCTACAAATCAAGAAATGAGTTGCTAAGAGGCTATAAAGCTAAGCTGAGATTTATGCATTGCTAGGATTCTAGAGAGAAAATGTATAAGGCAAAACACCTCTTGGAAGTGTGGGCAATCTGGCTGTGACATCTGTCACCCTATCGATTGCCAGGGTTGATTCAGCTGATCTGGCTGGGTAGGTGGGTGTACCCTTCCTTCCTCACTGCTCCACGTATGTCCCACAGGAAGCTGTGTGCTCTGTTGAAGAGGATGAACTTCTCTGACAGAAGAGGACCATTCTTCACTCAAGGGTGTGCGAGTAGCGGGGTGCCTGGGTGGCTCAGTCATTAAGCATCTGCCTTCGGCTCAGGTCATGATCTCAGGATACCAGGATGGTGTCCCAAGTCAGGCTCCCTGCTCAGCAGGAAGCCTGCTTCTCCCTCTCCCTCTGCTTGTGTTCCCTCTCTTGCTGTGTCTCTGTCAAATAAATAAAATCTTAAAAAAAAAAAAAAAAAGTTCTAGATCTGGGGGGGAAAAAAAAAAGGATGTGCAAGTAGCTACACTCCCCTGCTAGAATGCCCAAACAAGCTCTTAAGGTCCATTTATAGGAGAATATAGGGCAGTCAAGATTCCAAGACTTCAGACACATCCAAACGAGGTGCTGCATGTGGCAGCCTGCCTTTCTTTAAAAAGGGGGGGGAACACCTATTTTTTCTGCCTACTCACAGCATATTCTGTTGCCCAATTTGTGGGGGTTGTTCCTGTCCCACACCCAAACACACACCAAGAAATTTTCCCACTTTCTGGTGGACACACATTTGCCACCCTACAGATTTAATTCTGACACTATCTACCTGGAGATAGCATCACATCATACAGGTTGAGGGCTCAATCCCACAGGACTGCCTTCCCACTTGAAGTGCCAATCACATGTCCAGTTTTTCATCTGGGCTTCAACCAGCTAGGCATAAATCAGAGGTTCCCATTACCCTGAGATTTGACAGTATGCTAAAATAGCTCACAGAACTCAGGAAAATAGTTTGCTTACTAGGTTGCTGGTTTATTATAAGGTATACTATTCAGGAACAGCCTGATAAAAAAGATACATAGGGCAGGGTAGTAGGAAGGGGAAGAGAGCCTCCATGCCCTCTCCAGTTGTACCACCCTCCCAGAACTTCCATGTGTTCACCAACTGAGGAGCTCTGTGAACCTTGTAGTTCAGGGACTTTCATGGAGGCTTCAGTATATAGACATGATTGATTAAATTATTTGTTATTAGTGACTAACTCAATCTCCAGCCCCTTCCACTCTCTGGAGATCATGGAGTAGGGCTGAAAGAGCCAACCCTCTAATCACATGGTTCGTTCTGGCAACAAATCCCCATTCTTATTCTTAGGGGCTTTCCAAAAGTTATCTCATTAACATAAAGCAAGGTATGGTTGAAAGAGGCTTGCTATGAATAAAAAGACACATTTATCACTCTTATCCCTTAAGAAATTCCAAGGGTCTTAAGGGCTCTGTGCTAGGAATGAGGATGAAGACCAAATATATGTTTCTTATGATATATCACAAAGTCTCAGAATTGAAGTTCAGGGCTCACAAATAATATAGGCATTCCCCTGAGAACCTTAAGAATCTCAGGGGTAAGGACAAACCAGAAATAGGTCAGACCTGATTGGATCAAAGTGATCTGCCCATGCTCTATCTGCTTGCTAGAAGATAAAATCTCTCTAGAAGACAACAATAATTTGGAGTCTACTCAGTTTTTATTTTTCATACATAACAACTGGCATTCCATACACACACAAAAATTACCAAACATGCCAAGAAATAGAACTCAATGACTGAAAACCAAGAGAAACAACAGACAACAGAAACACACCCACAGGTATTCCAGATTCATTCATTACGAGACAAAACTTCAAAACAACTGTGACTAATATATTTGCGAAATCAGATGAAAAGAAAGTAACTTAGAATTTAAGTAAAATTTCAAAACAAAAAAAAATGAACTGTAATCTAGTATTAATAGGTGGATTTAATAGAACATTAGACACAGCAGACGGGAGGATTGGTGAGTAAGAAGATACAACAGAAAATATCTAGGCTGAAGCTTAGAGAGCAAAAAACATAGAAAATGCAGGAAAGTGTAAAAGTGAAAGCACCTGACATACATGTAATTGGATTCCCAGAAGAAAAAGAGAGAGAGAATGGGTCATAAATCTTTTTTTAAAGATTTTATTTATTTGAGAGAGCGAGAACGTGACATAAGTAGGGGAGGGCGAGGGACAAGCAGACTCGGAGCAGAGTGCAGAGCCCAACACAGTGCTCGATCCCAGGACCCTGAGATCATGACCAAAGCAAAAAGCAAGAGTTGGACATTTAACTGACCAAGCCACCCAAGCACCCCATAAATCTTAAAGAGATTGTAATTACAAATTTTCCAAAATTTCACACACACACACACACACACACACACACACACAGTCAAGCCACAGGCTGAAGAATCTATTCAAACCCCAAGTAACATTTAGAAGATTAAAGAGGAAGAAAGAAGAAGGGGTGGGGAGAGGGAGGGGAAGAGAAAAAGCTGCTACTGCCACACTCAGGTACAGCAGAGAAAAACTGCTGGAAAAATAATACATCTTGAAGTATTATGGGATTTTAAAAAGCTACAATAAAACAGAGCTAATTTTATACAAGAAATACTGGTAGCAAGACGATAATGCATTGATGTGTTTAAATATTGAAAGATAGTAACTACCAATTCAGAATTCCATTTCCAGTTAACATATCCTCTAAAATTGAGGATTAATCAATGTCTCTGAGACAAACCTAAACTGAATTTATTGCCTATAGAACCTCATTTACTAAAGAGAGTTTTTTTAGGCAGAAGAAAAATGTTCCTAAATGGAAGTCTGTTAATGCAGGAAGGAATAAAGAGCACCAACAGGGGAAAACAAACAAATACAGGTGACCCTGGAACAAAGGGTGGTTAGGAGCACTGATCTCCATGCAGTCAATCCACATGTAACATTTGACTCCCTCAAAACTTAACCTATTTTTGACCAGAAGTTTTTCCCATAACACAACTAACATGTATTTGGTATGTTATATGTATTACATATTGTATTATGCCCTTCAACAGATGAATGGATAAAGATGTGGTCCATATACACAATGGAATATTATTCAGCCATCAGAAATGATTACCCAACATTTGCACCAACATGGGTGGAAATGGAGGAGATTATGCTAAGTGAAATAAGTCAAGCAGAAAAAGACAATTATCATATAATTTCACTTATTTGTGGAACATAAGGAATAGCAGGGAGGACATTAGGAGAAGGAAGGGGAAAATGAAGGGGGGCGGAAACAGAGGGGGAGAAACCATGAGAGACTATGGACTCTGGGAAACAAACTGAGCGTTTTAGAGGGGAGGGGGCGGGGGGATGGGCTAGCCTGGTGATAGGTATTAAGGAGGGCACGTATTGCATGGAGCACTGGGTGTTATATGCAAACAATGAATCATGGAACATTACATCAAAAATTAATGATGTACTATATGGTGACTAACATAATAAAAAAATTAAAAATATGTATTACATATAGTATTATTATAACACAATAAACTAGAGAAAAGGAAATATTAAGAAAATCACGAGAGAAAATACATATACAGTACTAGACCGTATTTATTGAAAAGAATCCACATGTGAATGGACCCATATAGTTCAAACTCATGTTGTTCAAGGGTCAACTATAAACCCATATTGACAAAATACAATTCAAAACATAATATAAATACAATAAAAATGCAGAGTTTGTTAATGAGTTAAAAATGTTGTAAGATTCTTGCATTACTCAGAAATGGTAAAAGCACTAGCTAGATAAAGAGTAATCAGTCAGGATGCATGATATCTCCACACTAACTGCCTAAAATTATAAGAACATATTATCATAAAGCCAACGGAAAAGAAAATGGAATAAAAACACTTCGGAAGGAAAAAAAGAGGAACAAAACAGAAAAGACGAATATAAAACACATAAAATATGGATTTAAATGGCAAATATATTAGTAGTTACATTAAATAGCAGTAACTTTAATTTTCTAATTGGAAGACAAGGATTGGAAGCTCAGATTATAACCATAAAACAAAAGAAACAACAAGAAACAACAACTATTTTATATTTTGAAGGGAATCACCTTAAATGTAAGAACACAGAAATGCTGAAATTAAAAATATATTTTAAAAAATCATATGCAAACACTAACCTAAATATGTTTGGAATAACTACGTTAATATAAAATAGACTTTAAGGTAAGAAATATTACTAGGGTTAGAGAGAGATACAATGATAAAAGGCTCATTTCATGGGAGATATAACAGTCCTCAACTTGGGTACATCTAATAGCAAAGCCTTTGTTAAACTGCAGGAGAAAGAGATAAATCCATAATCCTATTGGGATATTTCCTATACTGGTCTCAGTAAATGATAGAACAAACAGACTTATTGACCCATATAGACTACTACTCCCAGCAACTGTAGAATACATTTTCTCTGCAGCTACATGTGAAAGGCTAACCAAAGCAGACCATATGCTCTGCCACAAAGCAACTGTCAACAACTTTCAAAAAGTTGGAATAATGCAGAGTATATTTCTGACCATAGTATTGAGCTAGAAATCAGTATCAAAAGTAAACATAAGGACTTCCAGTTTCTGGTCCAACATGTAGCCTGGAAATCATCACTCTCATCCCAACCTGACAACCAGAAAAATCTGAATATCAAGCTGAAAATCAACGACTCTTCTTAGATCCATCAGAGAATTGAAGTCACAGGGCAAACTGATCGGAAAATGAGAGACAGAGGAACACAGAGAATCACAGCCTACTGGGAGCAGAAGACACTGCTGGGACCAGCAAGAGAAAAATCACGGGGCAAATGGCTAATTGTTGAAGACTAAGTGTGAACTAGCTTGAGAAATGAACATTACTGGGGCCCCACATAAGGGAGAGACCCCCTGGGAATTTTGTGAGGTTTATCTCTAGGAGGCCTACCTGGTTCTCAGGGTAAAGATAAGAGAAAAATCCCCTTGTACTTCTTAAGACACAAAAAGGCTTTTCCATGAAGGAATGGATTAATAAACTAGACATTACAATTAAGATTTTATACTTATTATAAAACCATTGACTTGTGTGACATCTGACTACAACAACATGAATCCTCTTTGTGGAGTGAACCCTCTCTACACAACCAAAGTATAGAATAGGATAAATTTTACCCCTCCAATTTTTGGTTCCAGAAATTAAACAAATGTAAAACTAGGTTATAGTGGTTGCTGTCTGAATAAATTCACTAAATATCTTCACACCATACACTTAAACTGGATGAATTTAATGGCATGTAAATTATACCTCAAGAAAACTTTTTTTTAAAAGACATATTAAGAGCACAAAAAGGGAAGCCACAATCTGGGACACATTATTTGAAATACATGTATAAGACAAGGGACTCCTGGGGCTCCTAGGTGGCTCAGTTAAGCATCTGACTTCAGCTCAGCTCATGATCTCAGGGTCCTGGGATTGAGCCCCATGTCAGGATTACCCTCTCACCAGGGAGTCTGCTTATCCATCTCCCTTTCCCCCTCCCCTGCCTCTCCCTCTTTTTGTGCTCTGTCTCTAAGTAAATAAAATCTTAAAAAAAAAAAAAAAAAGACAAGGGGCACTTATTCATATTGTATAAAGAACTTTTATAAATAAGAAAAAGAAGTAAACTTAATATAAACAAAAGAGGAAAACGCACCCCTCATAAATAGGCACATGAAATACCAAAAAGCAAAATAACCAAAAATAACCAAAAGCACATGAAAAATGGCCAACATCATTAATTTTCAGAAAGATAAAAAATAGAACCACCAAGAGATACCACTATACATGGAGAAGAATGGCTAAAATGAAAATAAACAAGTGAAAACCTCAATTACGAGATTTTGGCAAGAATGTGAAACAAATGAACCTCTCATTCCGTTTGCTTGTAGGAATGCAAGTTGGCATAATCCTTTTAGAAAACAGATTTGCAAGATCTACCAAAGCTAAGATTAGACCTGCTCTACAATCCATCAAGTCCATTCTAGTAATACACACAACAGAGATGTGTACATGTGTGTACCACAATGCGTGTACAGGAATGTTCAGCAGTATTACTCATAATAACTCTGAACTTATCAATAAGAGAATGGGCCAACTGTTGTATATCCTTACAATAGAGTGCTATAAAGCAGGGAAAAAGAGGACTATTTTCCTCACAATATGGATAAATTATGAAGATATATCTTTTAATGAATTAATACAGATAAAAATGAGTACATACTGTATGATTCCCTTTATGGAAAACTCATAAAGATAGGATCAACTAATACTTGATGGAAAGGGCACATGCAGGGGTGGACAAGAGGAAAGACTCGAGAATTTATAGGATGTTCTATCTATCTTGAACTTCTATTTAAGCTGTATATACTCGGCCCTACTGATGTCGTATTTTAATAACAATAGGCAGTGGTTCGGATGGCAACACAGGAAGACCCCGAACTCACTCCCTCCACAGACGTACCAAATTTACACCTATTTATAGAGCAGCTCCCCGTGAAGGACGGAGGTCGGGTGAACAGCTTCTGCACGGCAAAAGAGACCACAGAGAGAACAGCAAGAGAGACGGAGACGTGGTAGCAAAGGGCACCACCATCCCCGACGCCGCAGACCGC
This sequence comes from Ursus maritimus, assembly GCF_017311325.1. Classification (NCBI taxonomy): domain Eukaryota; kingdom Metazoa; phylum Chordata; class Mammalia; order Carnivora; family Ursidae; genus Ursus; species Ursus maritimus. The sequence continues at coordinate 53,253,867 of NW_024426552.1, forward strand.
AGCAGGGAGGGACAGTACCGAGGGACGGGGAGCAGGTTCGTCCGCCCTGGGGCACAGAAAACAAGCCGCAGTCTACAAGCGCAGCTACAAGACAAATGGTCCAGCCCTAGAACTCCGCCGGACGGCAGGGAGCTGTTGGAATTCTCTGCCGCGGGGCTGGTGAGCACCATCGTTTATGCTCCCTCTCCACCTCGGTAGTGCAAACGAGCTCGTGGTTTAGATGCCATAGCTGGCCTACCGCCGCAGTCAGCCCCAGATGTGCTGGGTACAGAAAGAAGAAGCCCCAGTGTAAGAGAGCAGCTAGAATATTGCCCTAGAATTCTGCCAAATGGGGGCGGGAGCTGCGGAAATGCTCTGTGTTGGAGCGGCTGGCGAGCAGCATGGTTTACGTTTCCCCTCCCCACCTGAACAGTGTGGATGGGAGCCGAGATCAGGTGCCCTAGCCGGCCTACTGCCACAGTGACCCCTGGCCCCCCAGCCCACATCAGCCTAAGCCATCTTGCTCAGGCAGCCCGAGCATGGTACACAGTGGCGCACTGGTGGTCAGCATTCCCTACAGCTCCAGTCATCTTCCTAAAGTGACAAAGGGGCAAAGCACCCCCGCGACACTCCAAGCCCACACCACTTCGGCTTCAGACAACTTGCTAGGACGCCCCCAGTGCAGATCGCTCTGGGGGACCCCCGCACATGCCCGCTTCAGCTTGAGCTCCTCTTACAGGACACCTCGTATATGAAGCACCCCAGGAACCCCAGCCCGAGCCCGCCTCAGCTCCAGCTGCTCCAACAAGACCTCCAGCCTGTTCCCTACCTGGACCCCAGCAGCCACCCCAGGGTGCCCCATGCTCAGAGGGTCCCAGGACATCCTAGCTTGCACCCACTTTAGCCTTAACTGTCCTGCCAGGGCACCTGTTGTGCAGAGAGCCCTGCGGCCAACTTGGCCTGCGTCCACTTCAGTTTCACTCTCCTGCCACGGTGCTCCCTCTGCAGACAGCCGCAGGGCTGCCCTAGTCCACACCCTCTTCGGCTTTGGCCATCCCACCAGAGCAGCCCCAGCACAGAGATCCCCAAGATCCCCCGCCCACGCCAGTCACAGGTCCAGCCAGCCAAAGTCACCAGGTACACACAGTCTACTCAGGGGATATACAATACCTTCCCTTCGAGCTTAGGAAAAGGAGCAGCTCTACCTAATTTTCAGTGCTTGTTTCTATGAACTAAGAAATGAGGAGACAGAAATATGCTCCAGCTGAAAGAGCAAGACAAAACCTCAGAAAAATAACTAAATGGAGATAATCTATCGATAGAGTTCAAAGGAATAGTCATAAAGATGCTCAGTGGATGAACTTTGTGAGAACTTCAACAAAGAGAAATTTTTTAAAGAACCAATTAGAGTTGAAGAGTACGATAACCGCAATGAAAACCGCACTGGGGGCCAACAGTGGTTAGAGGACGCGGAAAAACAGACGAGCAATCTGGACGACAGGGTAACAGAAAGCACCAAAGCTGAACAGCAAAAAGAAAAAAGAATAAAAAACGAAACGAGGCTAGGTCAAGTGTTCTCTTGGACAACATCAAGCAAACAGACACTTTGCATTACAGGGGCTCCAGGAGAAGTAAAAGAAAGGGGCAGAAAATTTTGAAGAAATAATAGCTGAAAACTTTCCTAAACTGGGGAAGGAAATAGACATCCAGGTTCAAGAAACACACAGATCCAAACAAGATGAGCCCAAGGAGGGCCACACCAAGACACATATTAACATTTCAAAGATTAAAGATAAAGACAATTTTAAAAGCAGTAAGAGAGAAGCACTTAGTTCATAAAAAGGAAATCCCATGGGTCTATTTGCTGATTTTTGAGAAGAAACTTTGAAGGCCAGAAGAGAGTGGCAGGATGTGTTCGAAGTGCTTAAAGAAAAACAACCCACAACCAGGAATACTCTATCTGGCAATGTTAGCCGCGCCCCGAGTGGGCTCAGTGCAGAGTCTGCTTAAGACTCTCTCTCCCTCCCCCTTTGTCCCTCCCCCACTCCACGTGCATGCTCTCTAAATAGATAAAATCTTAAAAAAAAAAAAAAAAGCCATAGATTGGAAGAAAATATTTTTTAAATCACATAAATTACATTTATGTATAGAGAACCCTCAGAATGCAGTAATAGGGAAACAACTCATAAAAAGGGGGGGGAAATAAAACGGACCACACACACATTCCAATAAATATATGAAAACATGCTCATTAGTCATTAGGGAAATGCTAATTAAAACCATAGGGAGATGTTATTAGAATGTCTAAAATTTAAAAGATTGAACATATCAAGTGTAGGCAAATATATGGAACATATGAAACTCTTAGGGCTTAGAACCACAAGACTCCATCAACTTCAGATTCCACTCTCAAGTCCCTGGAAGTGTTTCTGACTGACTAGACTAAATGGGTTCTCATGACCCTCTCCTTGAGGTTGATAATTAGCTAGAATTGCTCACAGAACTCAGAAAAGCACTTACCTACTATTATCAGTTTATTATAAACAATACAACTCAAAAACAGATGTATGGAAGAGATGAATAGGTATGGGGGAAGGGACATGAAGCCTCCATTCCTTCTCTAGGTTTATAACCCTTCCAGTACCTTGATGTGTTCACCAACTTGGAAGCTTTCTGAACCTCATTGTTTAGAAGGTTTTATGGGAGTTCCCTTACACAGGCATGTTTGATTAAATCACTGGTGATTGGTAATTAGTTCAATCTCCAATTCCTCCCCTCCCTGGAGATGGAGGGGTAGGGCTGAATGTTCCAAAATGCCTTGGGCTCTCTGGTGACCAGCTTCCATCCTGAAGCTATTGAAGGGCCTTTCAGGCAAGAGTGCTCTCATTAACTCCCCAAAGACCCTCATCCCTTTGAGAATTCCAAGGGTTTTAAGATTTCCATGTCAGGAACCAGGGACAAAAGCCAAATATATATATTTCTTACTGTATTACAACCCTTCACCAGGTAAATGGGTAAATGATAAAAAGAACACTTGATACATACAGCAATTTTGATGAATCTCAAAATAATTATTGAAAGAAGCCAGACTAATAAAGGAGTAAACATTGTATGATTCCATTTGTACAAAATTCTGTTAAAGGCAAGTTTTTCTCTACTGACAGCAAATCACTGGTTACCTGGGAGGGGGGAGGGACAGGAAGGAGTTACTACAAAGAAGCACAAAGAAAAATTTGGAGGGGCGCCTGGGTGGCTCAGTTAAGCAGCCAACTCTGGATTTCGGCTCAGGTCACGGTCTCAGGGTTGTAGTGTCTAGCCCCACCTTGGGCTCTGCAATCAGTGTGGAGTCTGCTTGTCCCTCTCCCTCTGCTCCTCCCCACCCCCTTACCCAGGCTCACTCTCTCTCATGCACGCTCTCAAATAAATAAATAAAATCTTTTTAAAAAAGAAAAATTTGGGGGGTGGCAGATATGTTCATTACCTTGATTGCGGTGATAGTTTCACAAATGTATACATACTCAACACTTACCAAATTGTATGTTTTAAATATGTGCAGCTTATTGTATGTCAATTATATCTCAGGCTGTGTTCTTAGCACCACATTTCCCGTAGCAGTATGGTCATTACATTCTAAGGAGATTGCATTAGTCAACTGGAGTAAAAACACTAAGAAAAGGTCCCACCCGGTTACCACCACCCAGCTGGGCGTATCTGGGCTCCTCCAGGTTTCTACTGATCCTATCCCTGAAAGCTTTGAGTTTGGATATTTCTCTACATTTCATTCTGATGATACTTGAAAAAAAGGAATGATCCTGGAAAGAGCAATCATCCTATTTCTACCTATCACTTCTGTAATTGTGCTCCCACTAAAAACAAACAAACAGAAAAACCTAATATATCCCGGGAGGTACAGAGGGAGAGAAGCAATGGAACCCTGAGAGGGGAGCGTAATATCGTAGAGCAGAACTTTTGGCGTGGGATACACAATATTCACTAGCTATACAACCTTGGGCAAATCACTTTACCTCTCTGAGCCACAATTTTCTCGTTTTAAAAATATTTAAGAATTCTTACCTGGTAGCGTTGTCTTGAAGGTATATATAAAAGAATGAAACAATACCTGGGTGAAGGCGGAACTCAATAAAAAATGCCTCTCTCCTTTCTGCTGTTACTCCGAGCCGCCTCCTTAAATCAGTGGTTCTGCGTAGTCCCATCATGGTCATGTGCTCAGGACCAGCTGAAGCCTCAGGTGTAAACTGTAAATGAGGTTCTAAAGCAGTAGTTCTCAAGCACTGGCTACACATTAGAATCACCTGGGGAGATAAAACTCGGATGCCTGGGTTCCACTCCTAGAGGTTTTGATTAGAGTCTGTGACACAGCTGGGCATTGGGATTTTAAAAGCTTCCCAAGAGATATTAATATGGGGCCAAGGCTGTGAAACACTTCTCTAATGCTGCTCAAATTTTAATGGGCAACGAGTCGCTGGCGAGTTGTTAAAATTCAGATTCTGATTTTGTAGGTCTGAGATTCTGCATTTCCAATAAGCTCGCAGCAGACGCTGATGCTGTTAGTGCTGTAATGACACTGAGTAAAAAGGCTAAACTCAGGGGCGCCCGGGTGGCTCAGGCAGGTAAGCGTCTGCCTTTGGCTCAGGTCATGATCTCAGGGTCCTGGGATTGAACCCTATGTTGGGCTCTCTGCTGAGCAGGGATTCTGCTTCTCCCTCTCGCTCTCCCTCCCAGGCTCCCTCTATGCTCTCCTTCACTCTAATAAATAAAAATCTTAAAAAAAAAAAAAAAAAGGGTAAACCCAGGGGGGCACCTGGGTGGCTCAGTCGGTTGGGTGTTGGACTCTCGATTTCGGCTCAGGGATCAAGCTCAGCAGGGAGTCTGCTTGAGGATTCTCCCATCCCCTTCCTCTACCCGCCCCCCCCCACTCACAGTCGGTCTCTCTCTCTCAAATAAATAAATCTTTTAAAAAAAAAAAAAAAGGCTAAACCCAGGGTGAGCATTGGAATCACCGAGAGATCTTTTTAAAGCTGGGCTTGCCCGGGTCCTGCCCTGGGAGAGGGCCCTAGCCCCTGCGTCTGTGCAGGTTAGGCAGGTGAGTCTCATGCACTTCTCTTCCGGAGAACCATGGACCTAGTCTCGCCCTTTACATGTGAACACGCTGTCTCCAAGGAGCTGTGTGACCTCTGTCCTGATACAACTTTCTCCCAGGAAACGTCATTAGTGAACAAAACATATTTTCAATGGGAACATTTTCTGGTGTGTAGGTCCCCCGTGCTGACTGGAGCCTGCGGTCTGCGGCTTGAGCGGAGCGTGACGGTTTCATTAACACCCAGCTCAGAACCTAGCCCATGAGCGGACTATGTGATGAATGGGGTCCTGGGTTCTACTTGAAGCATTATCACATAATATATCAGTTTTATGTCAAATGAACGGATGGTTTTATGGCCCTTCCATTCAATTTGATAGGCCCCTTGTCATGGGCTCTTTTTAATATGGCTACAGGGCATTTTTTGGTGGTGATGACATAGTGATTTATAAAACCCGCTTCATGCATCAGCCACATATATGTAAATCAGAAACATTTCTTTCTGAGAAAAATTGTCATTGCTATCCTATGATAAATAGGTGCACATTCAATGAGCAGGCATTCATCAAGAAACAGATCTGAATTCACTTATATTCCATATGACCAACCAATTAGCACCCTACCTAGCAATTAGTCTCCTACGGCAGAATCCTTCCAGATGGAGGACGTGCAGCCGCTGAGCTCGATGCTAACGTGACCCTCACTTTGCTCAAGGGACGTGGCTGGGGACTCAGCTGGAGATACCAGAGCATCAGTTTGGAGGTGGATGAAGAAAAAGGAAGCATTTTTTTTAAATCTCTAAATCCCAGGTTTGTTACTTAATACTCCTCACTTTATTTAGTCCTCAGACATGCTGCAAGGTAGGACTATCTATGGATTAAAGATTAAAAAGTAATAATAAAGCAAAAAATAAAAAATAAAAAAACGAAAATAATTAAGTGAAAAGACCCAGCTAACACTTGAAGCCGGGTCTGCCTCCAAAGCCATGCCCGTTCTGCTCCGGTAGGTTGTCCCAAAGCGGGAGTGGCACCTGCAGGTCAGTGGAAGCAAATTATGTCACTGCAAGACCAGCTTTGTTGAGACCAGACGTCAGCTCTCAGCCATCTGCTTCTGTGCCCAGCTTTGAATCTGTAGAGAAAAAACATCAGAGGTGCTAATGCTATAGCATGAAAGAGTAAAAACATGAAACACACACAAAACCTCTCTTTAATTGATGGATGAGATCAAGTCCGTTAAATGTTTTTAGCTGTTTTGTGAAATATCATAACCAAATTTAAAACTTCCTTAAAATAGTTGGCAACAGAAACACATGGAAATAAATCTGAAAGGAGTAGATTTTATTTCTTAAATAGCTGTGAAATTTGTTGGAGGGCAACTTACAACATCTCCGCGGACTTCGTAAGACACTATACCCAAGAAAGAGCCAGCTCATTTAAAAATGGTGTTAACGCTTACAAAACTTTTAACATTTGAAAGTCACTTTCACAAGTATGGTGTGAGCCTCGTGACATTTCTGTGACGTTGGCAGGTATTATTTGATCCATTTTTAGATGAAGACATTAAGACTCTGACACCCGTACGTTAAGATTCTACCCTCAAAAAGAGTCACAAAGCAGTAAACTACTCCTCAGCATTCCCAAGTCTCCATATCCAAGCAGAAGAACATTTACTCCAATGATCAGCATTATAAATATATTCTTTCCCTCTTGGAGAAGTAAGAGATCGGTTGATCTAAATATTTGACTGGGGACTTCCTGCATAATTTGATAGCCTGAATGTTACCCTGAGTTGCAGATTTCAAATATCTGTTTTCCTCATTCCATCTTTTCTAAGTATAAAATTAAAGGTGGATATTTACGAGTCAGAAAAAAAGCCTCGGCACCTGACCTCCAAATTTAGTCAGAGCAAATATGTAATGTACGTAAGATGCCCCACAAAACACAGCAGAAATGGAGAAGAGAGATCATGGTCTGGATGCTGCTGGCGGAAGAGGGAGGGACCAAACAGGGCATATTACGGAGAGGATTGGTTTAGGAAAGGGATTTGGGGCTTCCCTGATGTCAAGAATATTTGGTGCTTTTCCCCCAAGAGGTCCTACTCAGAGTATTTCTTAAAGAGAGTGAGTTCCAGTTGTATGGAGAGTAGGGACAATAATCTGAAGGAATGATGCCGAGTAGACAAGAAAGAAGGAAAACCCTTCAAGCACTGAAGTGATCTGGAGCATGGCAGGAGAGTGACCCTGTGGCCTCTCCAAGTGGTCTTGGCGAGGTATCCCATTCCAGAGGTACTAGGAACAATCTGGAAACCACTTCTGTGACTGGAAACCACTAGTCATTTGGGAATATGCAGCTGTATGAGACACCAGGCTTCCATTTCTCTCCCTTCCTGCCATTGTCAGCCAAATGGGTGAATTCATACCGCTACTACTGATAATATCAATAACAGTAATGCTAACTTTAAGCCAGGTAAGCACATGCATTTTCTAACTTGATCTCCATGACAATTAATGAAGTGGGATAATTGCCCCCATTTTACAGATGAGGAAAGAAGTTTAGAGAGGGAGAGAGAAACTTTCTCCAATGTCTCTTGTCTGGAGTTTGAATCTAGGCAATGTACCCGCAGTGCATTCAGCAGGCAGTTCTGAGGTTCAGGCCAGACTAGAGAAATACTCACTTGCCGCTTTCCCTGTATGACCCTGTTTTAATCACAGGCCTAGGAGACACCTGTTAGCAAATACACTCGATCGGCAAAGGCAAAGAAACAAGCCTATCTACACACAGATGGCTAACAGGAATTATGAAACATATTATTAAAATATAAAGGAACACCTGGCAGACCCAACTAGGTGAGAAAGCCTCCGATAGGAGCAGATATGCACAAGAATACCTGCATTCTCATTACAAGGTGGAGTCTTAGGAGCTCTTTCTTAGGAACTCTTTCTTAGCTCTGGTCAAGGTTTAGTCTCCTGGGTATTTACTTTTACAACACCTTGTCTACCCACTTTCTAACACCTGGCTTGTATTTGTTTTGTATCTGCAAATAGAGCTATGTTTGTCTGGCTTCTCTCTGGTTTGTATAGGGTAACAGAGTTGTATACTGTAGCTCTAAAGAAATGTCTGTTAAATTGAAATGGAAAAAAATGTTAGAGAATTTTGGATGACATGGAAAAATTTGTATAATGATTAAGTGGAAAGGTAATAGGTTAGAAAATTGTATGAGATTATGATTCAGTTTTTGTAAAAAAATGTTTCATATACATAGCAACACACTGGAAATATACATTCTAAATATAGCAGTGGTTTACAGGATGGTAGGTTTCAGATTCTTTCATTTTCTTTTTTCTTTTTTTTTTTTGCTTGACTATAGTTCTTTTTTTAGTGATTACCATGTTTTACTTAATGTAGAAAGAAAATAGCAATGATAGACTATTTTTAGACTCTACAGAGAAGGGCTGAGACTGCTTCAAATGTGAAGACTGACTGCCGGGTAACCCGTGCAGCATTGCTGATTTGACCCCTGTTCATGTGACTCTCAGGGAAGGCAGCAGGTTCAAGCACCGGGCAGGTGAGGAGGAGACTGGAAAGAAGGGAGGAGAAAGAAAAGGAGGTATTAGAATGAAAGGAGGGAAAGAGAGTCAGTGAGAGAGGAAGGAATCCAATTCTTAGAGAACATAAATAATCAAGGGACAAAGTCAAGCTTTCTTAGTAATTCTTAATGGTGACAGAGATGATATTCCTGTTTAATTTGTCTTTGAATTATTAAATAAAGTCAGCCCAAGGCAGGGGATGGTGTCCTGTGACCTATTGGCCTCATTAAGCATCAGTGGAGTCAATTTTTTATCAAAAGATCCCGCACTTCTAGAATGTGATTCACACGTCATATAGAAACTTGTGGTTTCTCAGTTTTCTTAATTAAAACTCTGAAGCTAGGGGAAATAACTTTCAAATACCATGCTTTTCCCTAATGTTTGGGTGTTTGCTATTTAATCCTTCCTCATTGGCTATAGAGGATGTTTTGGTAGTGATTCTGAGCAGAGACATGAGAAAAAACACAAAGGAAAATGGTTAGTTCTGGGTCATTAAGGCAAATGATGGTTCTTCTCATGTGCTTGCCTATAACTGCACTGCAAGAAAAAAAAAATCCAAGAAGAGGCTAAGGCACTCATTTCCTTTGAAACAAGAGTCATAGAGGCCATTTAAGCTCTCGTTAATAAATGGAAAATCTTCTACAAATATTTTGGAAAATGTTTCAAAAGAGTAATAGAGGCACTGCGTGGAAGTATGAATCCTACTTTCAGTCATCATGTGACACCTGGGCCCATGTGCCCACAAGTCCACCTAACTGATGAGAGAACCGTGAGAGCTCCTGCTAATGAGAACTTACTATGTGAGAGGCTTTACCAGTCACCTCACCTCAACTGTTTCTCATTCTTTCGGCGTCTTTCAGGTGGCTGAATCACTGTAGAAAATTTCAAAAACACATAAAGGAAAAAATAAATCTAGAATCACTGTAAATTTTATCATCCACAGACCCAGGTTGGTTTATAAACGATTTAACATTGATCTTTATTTTTAATGGGTGTGTGGTATTCCATTATATATATGTTTTAAATTTATTCAAGCAATTTATTAATGGACATTCAGTTTATATTTCTCACTATTTTTAAAATTTTTATAAACTCTTTAAAAATCAGAATAGGAGAATATTGGTTAACATAATAAGAATACTTATCTTAAAACAACAATAGAATGTATGTATGGAGACACAATAGTCCTGTAAAATCAAGAGCAGAACAAGCATGGCTACTTCCATTTTTTCAACGTTTTTCTGCTCAATGCAATAAAATATATAAAAATATAAGTGGTCAAATTCTTAAAAAGGAGAAGATGAGATCATCATTATTTACAGATGATACAATTACATACCTAGAAAACAAAAGAATCAGCTGAAAAAGTCTTAGGATAAATGAGAAAATACAAGATAAATATTTGAAAATCAATGATTTCTCTGTATGCTAACCATAAGAAGTTGTACAATATACAAGAAAATCAACAATAGCAATAAAAACATAAAATAGTTAGCAGTAACCATAGAAAGAATTGTGCAGAAATCATATGTGAAGAATGCTACAAACCTTTATTTGGAGTTATAGAGGCTTGGGAAAAACAGAAAGGTATACCATGCTCAAGAATGAAAAGATGAGGGGCGCCTGGGTGGCACAGTGGTTAAGCGTCTGCCTTTGGCTCAGGGTGTGATCCTGGTGATCTGGGATCGAGCCCCACATCAGGCTCTTCTGCTGTGAGCCTGCTTCTTCCTCTCCCACTCCCCCTGCTTGTGTTCCCTCTCTCGCTGGCTGTCTCTATCTCTGTCGAATAAATAAATAAAATATCTTTAAAAAAAAAAAAAGAATGAAAAGATGAAATGTCAAGGTATGAATTCTTCCCAAATTACTTTATAGGTTTAATACAGTTCCATTCAAAAGATAAAATGGGTTGGATCAACTTGAGAAGTAATTCTAGAGTTCATCAGGAAGAATAAATATTTGTGTATAGATAATCAGAAGGGGAATGAAGCTTGAGAGACTATGGACTCTGAGAAACAAACTGAGGGCTTCAGAGGGGAGGGGGGTGGGGGAATGGGATAGGCTGGTGATGGGTAGTAAGGAGGGCACGTATTGCATGGTGCACTGGGTGTTATACGCAACTAGTGAATCATCGAACTTTACATCAGAAACCAGGGATGTACTGTATGGTGACTAACATAATAAAAAAACATTTTAAAAAAAGGTATTTTGAAAAAAAGGGGGCACTAGTCCCATCCAGTAACGAAACTTATGGTGCAATGATTTTAAGAGTGTCATTGTTACTGTATTTGACAAGACAACTCAACAGAACATGATAAACAAGTTGGAAATCGACTATAAGAACTTATGTGGAAGATGGTGCATTAACATATAAGTTCCGTTACCATGTAAGATAAGTTGCATACAGCAGAAACCTGACTCTGAGGGTTTAACCACTCACTGCATGAGGGCATTGTTTCTCTTATTAAAACAAGCTGGCCAAGGGTGGACAATTCAAGGATGATGCATTACTTCAAGGATGGAGCTTTTTGCTTCCTCCTCCACCAAGGCTTGGAGTGTGTCTTTCAGCCTGAGGTTGCAAAAATGGCGGCTCCATCTCCCCTGTGAGGCCCGCAAGCTTCTGCAGTCACCACAGATGCCTCACGAAGCTCCCTCCTCAAACGCTGCTGCCCTATTCCGGTGTGGCGTGGTTACAGAGGTTGACAATACCCGGGAGCTGCTGTTGCCAAGCTGGAGATCCGGGATGGCCAATGGCGTCATTCCAGTTGGAAAGCTGGCCAGCTTGACATCGGCCTTGCCAATCTCTAGAAGACCGAACATGGAGCTGGAAACGACTCACCCCATGGGAGACTCACCCAGGATGGGAGGCCAGCGTGTCTGTTTCCCACTATTTTAAATAGTGTCACAGGAACAATCTTGTATGTATTTTGGGACTCTTGTTTCCTCAGGAGAAAGTTCCAGAAATGAAAATGCTGGTTTTAAAATATTCTCTTTTTAAAGGACTTTTGAAAATGGTATTGTCCGATTGTCATTCTGGAAAGAACAGTCAGTTCCATTCCCAAGAGCAGTATGTGAAAGTGCCCATTCCCTTACACGTTCACGCGAACACTGGATAATACTATTCTTTTAATCTCTGCCAGTCTGATAAATGAAAATGTTATCTTACTTTAATTTGCATTTAATTACCAGTGAGGCTCAAAGCTGTTGTCAAGGCAGGTATTTTTCCATTTTATAGGAAATAAATGCAGCATCCTTGTATGTCCCTCAATGATAAGGAATCAGGGTGAATGAGCTAGCATGAATCACAACAAACTGTTCACTTCGACATTTCTTATGTGCCTTTCTATGTGCTTACGTGTTTAAAGTTTTTCTTCTCCACAAGTCGGAGAAAGCCTGGACAGGAGAGATTTTACTTTGTTCATCACATCCAGAAAGTCTCATTTTCTGTGGATTTGAAGATAGATACAGTCACTCTGAGATATCTTGCAATGCAGCAAAAGAGGGTTGCCTGGCACCCAGCAGAACAACTGAATTTGCTTTCCTATGGTGAGCTCATGCTATCCTCTGTCGATTCTTCCATCGTTGTGCCTAACATGGCGTTGCCAGGACTAGTAACCTTGAGGAAATACTCGTGTGGGGGAGGCTGTGTCTCTGTCAGTGCTTTTGCTACAGTTCTTATCTTTCCCAGACTGAAACCCCTCCCAAAGCTCCTAGCAGGCTGCTTTCTAGAATATCAAAAATCAGGGCACATTTCCAGTTATCTCGTCTCAGAAATGGTGCGCCTTTGTTGACTGTATAAAACAATTTTTAAGCAGAACATTAGGACATTATTTGTTATATGCTGTTAGTTTTTCTTGAAGTCAAAAAGAAATGGGTTTTTCTCCTTCCTTCTGCTGGGGCATTTCTCTAATAGTCGCTAGGCGATTTGGAGCGTGTTCAATTTGGTCCGAGCTTCAACTGGTGATTTTAAAAAAATTTTTTAAACATCATTAAAATCTGTAGTATTTGTCCTTAGAGAGCAAGCAATTAAAAAAAAAAAATCCCTGGTTTTTTTCCAGTCACTAACTAGACAGTTTAATCTAAAATGAAAAAAAAAAAAAACTTTTTTGCCATAGCCAACACTAATGAGCAATTCCCATTTTCTTCTAAAATGTAAACCCTACATTTAAACCACCATGGAATGTTAAATTCTTGAAGAAGGAGGAAAGAGAAGGCTAAAGCCACCAGGGAGGAGTTAAAAAAAAAAATCCTGCTGATTATAATTGCTTCTCATGAGGGGAAAAAAAGAAATACCACTCCTTTTAAAGCCACCCAAAGCCAGCAAAACAAACTATGGCCAGAGAATTTCCTGTTGATGACACTCTGGTTTCCTGAGAATTCTACAACAATTTTAATTGTCTGAATTATACGACAGAGACTGTTACCAGATAAAACATGTGGGCTGATTTAGAGTGGTCAGCCCTTCTTCAGCAGTCTTATCAGTGTTAATTCTGGGACCTCTGCCACCCATGAGGTCCCCGCAGATAAATAACACCATTATTCTTCAGCTCTCAGTTCAGGTGTAAGTCTCACGCAGGGGGAGCTTAGATTTATAGGTGATGTAATTTAGAATTCTAGGCTCATAAGTTAATGCTTCAGAAATGTCTTCTTTATCTTTTCTGGAATGATAAATGGATGGATCCCTGGCACAGCTCCCCATCTCCTTGCTTGATCTCCTTGCTTTTGATGAAGGCCTTCTTCTGCCAGCTTCACTACTGTTTGCAGTAGAAAAAGTGATGATTTGGTGTAGACAAGAAAGATTAATGTCAATGGCAGATAGTAACATTTCTGAAGTCGTACCTTTGGCAAGATAAATAATACCCTAGAGCACTGACTACATACTAGACTCTGAATTGGTACTTTGGAAAAGTCATTTTAAAGATATTTTAATTGCATAAACAATTAAAGCTATTATTTATGTAATGTTTTATATGTGTGACCTAGTCGTTTTCAACGTCCTTATGAGGTATGTATTACTACTATCCCCATTTTATACACAAAGAGACAGAGGCATAGATTATACAACTCTCTCAAGTTCCTGCTTTTTCTTAACAGTTAGGTGTTTGCTTTTGAATCCTCACATTGGCTATAGAGAGCTTTTTGGTAGTGATCCTGAGCAGAGAAACATGAGAAAAAAACGTAAAGGAAAATGGTTAGTTCCAGGTCACTAAGGCAAATAGTGGTTCTTCTCATTTGCTTGCCTGTATACAGCTCTATTGCAAAAAAAAAAAAACCCAAAAAACCAAAAAACAGAACCCAAAATGTCCAAGAAGAGGCAAAAGCTGTCATTTCCTTTGAAACAGGAGACATACAGAACATTTAGGTTTTCATTAATAAATGGAAAATCTTTTACAAATATTTTGGAAAATGTTTCAAAAAAGTAACAGAGGCACTGAGAGTGGAAGTATGACTTTCAGTCATCACGTGACACCTGGGCCCATGTGCCCACAAGTCCACCTAACTGATGAGAGAACAGTGAGAGCTCCTGCTAATGAGAAGTTACTATGTGAGAGGCTTTACCAGTCACCTCACCTCAACTGTTTCTCATTCTTTCAGCATCTTTCAGGTGGTTAAGTCAGCTCTTCTCTTGTACCTGGGGCACCCTTCCACCCAGCACTTACTGCATTATTTTGAAATTCTATTGTTATCGCCCTGACTACTCTATGAATACCCAAGAGCAGCGGCCATATCTTCATCACTGTTGTGTACTTAATACTTGCCAAAATGTCTAGTACACCAGAGATACTAAATACGTGTTGGTTACAAAATATATATATATTTTTTAAGATGTTATTTATTTTGAGAGAGAGTGTGTGTGTGTGAGAGCAGGGGGAGGAGCAGAGGGAGTGGGAAAGGGAGGGGAAAGAATCTCAAGCAGACTCTGAGCTAAGCACAAAGCCCAACGTGGTGCTCAATCCCATGACCCTGTCATGACCTGAGCTGAAGCCGAGAGTCAGACGCTTAACTGACTGAGCCACCCACGCACCTCTAAAAAATATTTGTTTTTAATCAGAAAGCATTTTAAAAAGTCATGACAGCTTTTTGATGTGAACTTCCAATTATCCCTACAAAGGAAAAAAGTGAAGTTGAGGAAATAACCTCTGTTTTGGATGCACCTTTTCCTTGTCTAGGATATAAAAATCCTACCGATCCCCTTCCCGGTGTCCGCCATTGCTTTTGTTCCTCCCTCAGACGGGCCGGACTCCGATCCCTGGGACTGAGAGAGCTGATCTCCTGCAGCTTGCTCAGCTGCGTGCTGTTTGCACTTTCAAATCCTGATAATGGCAGAAGGTGGGCCTGCCAAAGTTCTGCCTGAACTGGTGACAGGCTAATGACTTACCCTGAAGAATATGAGCCAGGCCATGGCCAGGTCACTGCTTGGAAAGGAGAAACACCCTATTTGCCTCAGGTGGTGGTGAGGCAGCAACAAACAAAAAACCAGGATGTGAGCTGTGATAAAACCACCCCTGGTGCCCTGAACCTCACCGGCCTCGTGGGCTTTGTGGGTTCCTATTCCTCTTTGCGCCCCTGAAGCCTAGAGAGTGCTTAGAACAAAGCTCAATAAAGGCGTTTGGAATAATGAGGGGGCTGGTCTTACGGGGTTTCTATTTTGGCTCCCAGAGCACAACCCCCCTGAGATGAGTTGAGAACACTTGGGATCTAAGAGATGTGGCTGGGGGCATCCTCTATGCCATATTTCTTTATGTTCTGTAAGTCAACTTAATTTCGACTTATGGTCCTCATTTTTCCAGGCTTGTAGGAAATTCAACCTCACTCTTTATTGGGGCTACCCACTATACAGTGGAGTCAACATCTTATATCAAGCCAAGAAATGAGGAAATCTCCTTTGATCTTCAATCATTTACCAAAGACCACAGTTGTCCCGACTCTATGGCCCATTTGGGGACACCAATTCCACTGCTTCCTCACCATGTTCAGGGTACAAAGCTCCCTGGATGCTAGTCTCCTTGACAAATATGGAATCCTTATTTTTTTTGAGGTGTTTTCACCTCATCCAGGTGGAGTGAGGAAGGGGAAGTAAGGACATTCCTACGACTAGGGAGACCTTAGGCCTCTTTCTAATTGCTAGCCCAGAGAAGTGTATTCTCCTTGTCTTTAGTATGAGAAAATGTCCTTCTCTTCCTGCCCATTCAGTAATGTCCTGGGACAGAACAGGAAAAGAAGAGAAAACTACAAAGATGCCTGGGGACTGGGGACATGGTTACTCCTAGAAAAACCAGGACTAAAAAGCTTTGCAGCCAGGTTATAGCAGGTTGAGGTCTCAGGAGACAGCTGGAAGGAGAAAAAATAATTGGAAGAAAGTACGATGTCACTCACCAGGTCTTGATAAAGAAGTTCAGCATAGGGGCTCCTGGGTGGCTCAGTTGGTTAAGCATCTGCCTTTATCTCAGGTCATGATCCCAAGGGCCTGGGATTGAGCTCCCTGCCCAGTGGGGAGCCTGCTTTTCCCTCTCCCTCTGCCCCTCGTCCTTGCTTGTGCTCTCTCTCTCTCAAATAAATAAATAAAATGGTTTTTTTTTTTTTAAACAGGTGCAGGATTTGGGCTGACATAGACTGTATATATGGCCTCAGCCAAAGACACAAAGACTCTTCCCCTTTGTACCTTCCTACCAGTGCAATCGTCTCTGCAAAGAGTAGCTGGAGAGGGGGCTGCCGCAGAAAATGCACAAACCTTGCAAACTGGCCTTTTGGAGCGAGCCTCACTCTGATGTAATAGTGGAAGCTACCTCTTCTGAATACACAAAAGATGAACATTGGCTCTAAAGCTACCGCTCAGGCAGAGCAGTTCCCTTTTCTCCTGAGTTCATTCTTAATGTTTGCAGAAGTTCCTAGTCGAGCCGGCCCCATCTTGCCACGCAGCTTGCACAAACCCCTCAAGACTCTTCTATAATTCAAGGCAAGAACAACTTGTCCGTTGGTCTCCTTGTGGTCTGGGTCATCAAGCTAAGCTAATGCTCCTGGTTGAGTAAGGTCATCTTCTGGGATCACTACCTCGGATATCATTTGACTTACATGCATGCCGTGGGCAGCTCACTGTCCTCTGCCTTGACCTGGTCCTCTTTCCTGACATAAACGTGAATCTTCGTGGGACCTAAACTGCTAAATTGCTAGGCAGATTCTATTGTTAAGCCTGTTTAAATTTTACTTACTTAAGCGCTTGGCATATCTAACTACGAAGCACAGAGCATCCCCTGTCTTGAGCATTAAGCATATGATTACAGTTCATTTTGTTGTCTTGAATATCTTTCGTTCAAGTCTGTAATACTCCAACTATCTCTAGCTTATAATTTTGTTTATTTTTTTTTCAGAGTAGTCAATGGAAAATGATCCCTTGGTCATTCTGCAGGAAAATATGATACAGCAGTAGAATTATTTCAACAGGGCGTAAAGCCAAAGACTTTAGCACCACAAATAATTAACTCATATGATAAAGCATTTATAACAAAACATGAAGCAAAAAAACATCAGTCCGAGCCAGTGTACTGTAGGACATTTTGCCAAGGCTTCTCTCAAGTTCAGTGTTTTTTGTTCATTGACATTCTTTATAATTACCAGATAGTTCTAATTATGTCCTATGGTCATTCTAGTTGCTCTGATCTAAACCATGGTCCCCCGAACTGAGAGTTACCCAAGGGATGGAGGTTTAATGTTCATTTTCACAGTGGTAATGTTTTTATTGGTCACAGACCTTTTCAGGTATGAGGTGTATCCCAAACTGACAAAGTTTTGCACCAGAGCCCAGTTTCATCTGAAGGGCTAGACATGGTTATGATTTACAACCAGGTGGCGATTTCGGCTATCCAAGTACTGGGAACATCGCAGAACTTATTACTGCTCAATTACCTCATATCCAACCACTATTCTGAAGTAATTAGGCTGGAATCTAGTCAAAAATGTACCTGTCACAAACAAGTTCATAATAGAGAAAGAGAACTAAACATTCTACCTAAACACCCTTACTGATGGGACTGGTACTATCTTATGCTCTGTGGCACTTATTACTCCGATGCACAAAGGAACATTATATTAATGTTTTCATACCCTAAAGATAAGCATTCAGGCAATTAGATAGGAGGTACTTTTTTTTTCTTATTGAGATTTATTTATTTATTTATTCTTAATGATTTTTTATTATATTATGTTAGTCACCATACAGTACATCCCCGGTTTCCGATGTAAGGCTCGATGATTCATTCGTTGCATATAACACCCAGTGCACCATGCAATACGTGCCCTCCTTACTACCCATCACCGGTCTATCCCATTCCCCCACCCCCCTCCCCTCTGAGGCCCTCAGTTTGTTTCTCATAGTCCATAGTCTCTCATGTTTCATTCCCCCTTCTGATTACCCCCCCTTTCTTTATCCCTTTCTTCCCCTACTGATCATCCTAGTTCTTATGTTCCATAGATGAGAGAAATCATATGATAGTTGTCCTTCTCTGCTTGACTTATTTCACTTAGCATTATAGGAGGTACTTTCTTAAACTTTGTTTTAATTTTTTGTCACGGCAACCTAGCCAGTCTAATTCCCGATTAGTCAGGGCATTTAAGACATTACGTCAGGGGTGCCTGGGTGGCTCAGTCGTTAAGTGTCTGCCTTCAGCTCAGGGCATGATCCCGGCATTCTGGGATCGAGCCCCATGTCAGGCTCCTACGCAGGGAGCCTGCTTCTTCCTCTCCCACTCCCCCTGCTTGTGTTCCCTCTCTCGCTGTCTCTCTGTCAAATCAATAAATAAAATCTTTTTTTAAAAAAAGACATTAGGTCAATACCCAATAAGTAGAGACATTTCCAAACTCAAGAATATGGTTTAAACACATTTGAGCCCGGGTGACCTTTCAAGCTCACTTGTTCAGGTGCACTTGCCTTTGCTGTGTCCAGAAGATAGTACCACCCCAGCTCTATACATCAATCACCCCTCTTCTGAGCTGCAAGGGCTAAGGGCTATGGTGAACAGTGGTATAGATCATAGAGAAGTCTGTCTGCAATACCTATTGGGCCCTGATAAATCTATCATTTTTAGGTCTGGGTAGTGGTTCACGCTCATTCTAATCAGGCCCAACCCACCATACATTCCAACAGTCGGCATTTCTCAGTCAAGATGACTTGGCATTTGTTGGGACCAAAATCATAAATTTATTTAGAAGGCACTCATAAGCATAGTATGGCTCTTGGTATTCAGCAGCCTACGGGGGTCGGGGGGGGGGTTGCGGTTGGTGAAGAACAACAAGGCAGGATGAAACTTTCCAACTGTGCTGGTTCCAGACAGCTCTGTCATCACATGGCCATCTTCCAGCTGTGCCATTTAAACTCAGGCTGCTGAGATTGTAAACGATCACGGAGATCTACCCTACTACAGAACCAGCCTTACTCGAGGCCGAGGTACACGAGGTCCCTCCAAGTTCCCGTGAAGGTAAGGGCAAGATCCTTGCAACAAGATCCCATCAACCTTAGATGTGCTCTAATGCATTTGGTGTTTTAGGTTATAAAAAGAGAAAGGTTTTGGCCAGATTTTTGCCTCCTCACATATTACCTGACTCATAGCTGGAAAGCTGTGCTATTTTATAACTGGATCCCCCCTTGAAGTTCCTATTTGATTCATTACCTTTTAAAATGCAGCTTATTTCTCCTCCACCCTGGGAGTCTATATGAGTATTTGTCTTGCTACTACCAGTCAGACTCCAGCCTTAATCAGGAACAACTCTATGGGAGATATTTGGCAGAAATATCCAGGCATGGCCCGAGTCACAGTTGCTTGCATTATTCGTAACAATGGAGAAAGCTAAAACCTTTACTCACTGAGATCCTTTAAGATGATTACTTTGAATTCTTTGTCAGGCTATTCGTGGATCTCTATTTATTTAGGATTAGTCACTGCAGATCTATTTGCAGTTCCTTTGATTTCATGTTCTGAGTGGCTTTGTGTTGGTGCCTGTGCATTGGAGGGAATAGCCACCACTCCCAATCTTTATGGACTGGCTTTGACAGGTTCAGAAGACCTTCACCAATCTGCCCTCATAGAGATTCTGAGAGCTTCTCAAACCTTTTCTATGGATATGTCTTCTCTGGACTTGTACCTATAAAGTCCCAACTTCAGGGATTTCTTGGTTTCTTTTCAGGAGCCCATAATCTCTTGCTCCTGGTGTCTGACTTCTGTATTAAGACTTGGGACATTGGAGCCACACTCCATTCCTTTCTTTTTCCCTATGGAGAAACCTTAAGTTCTTGTGGGTTTTTTCTCCCCAAACTTGTGGAGCTGTGCTGGGCACAGCAAGCCAACCTTCTCTTTTCCTTTGTTTTAGGCTGCTGGTTTCATCAGTGCTCTGGGTGTGTTGAGACAGAAACCAGCCCTTTGGGCAGCATGCTGAAAATTGGATGCACACTTCCTTCCCTATCGTGCGAGGAGAAATTGCAGGCTAAGGCCATCTCTCTTGGTGCTGAGGTTGTGCTGGCTTGGGAGAGGGGTTGATGAGCTTAAAGTGAAATTGCTCTTCTTACGCATTTCAATGCAGCTATTAAAGGTTCTGGGCTCATCTGGAGTGTTGCAACTTCTTAACTGGACTTTAGATTTCTCATAAAGGTATTGTGGTATGCACATCATTGTCAAGTTGGTGTTTGTGCGGAGAAATGAGGACTGAGACTTCCTATTCCACCATCCTGTTGACTACTCCTTACATTTACAAATTTTATGAAGACCATAGTTCTACCTTACAAAGCCTCTCTCTCTCTCTCTCACTGGGGATGAAAAAGCAAGACAATCAACTCTTTATATAGCTTTCTTTGATTTAGTTACATAGATTAGCTCTGGTAGAGTATCCAGGGCCAAGATCAATGTTTGTATAAGCATCTTGAAAATTTGGTATTTTACTCTTTAATTTGTCTAACTAGGACATTACCATACTTGAATAAATTTGTACTCTGTCCAAATAACTCATCATAAGTGGTCTGACTGATTTCCCTCCCAGCGATAGAAAGAAAGAAGATGGCCACCTGACTTGAGGGTCCATTCTGGGCTTCTCTTTTCTGTCCACCTAAAATGAAATTCTGATGCCTGCTATTTCACAATTACTCTGCTTCTTTCTGAAGCAGATGGACTGAAAGCAGACTGCGTATAGATGTTAGTAGAAGTACATGTAGATGCCTGAAACAGAAATATGTAAGTTTAGGTGAAAAGTGAACTAAATGACACTGAACTACCCCTTTCAATTTTGAGAACCTATGACTACCATGACTTCCATGTCTAAAAAACTTTTATTTTGAAATAGCATGGACTTACAGAAAAGCTACAACAATAATAAAGCTTTCCTACACCCTTCACTCAGATTCCTCAAATGTTAACATCCTTTCATAATCAGAATTACGAAAACTAAGAAATTAACATCAATGTAACAGTATTAAATAAACTGCAGACTATTTTTCCTCTGACTTCTCCACTTTTTGCTCTTGTTGTTGTTAATATCCTGTTTTTCCCAGGATCTAGTCTTGAACCCCATACTACATTTCTTTATCATGTCACCTTAGTATCCTTCAATTTGTGATAATTCCTTAGACTTTTTACTTTGATACTACTAAGACTATTAGCCCATTCTTTTGAAGACTGTCCCTCAATTTGGGGTGGTTCGATGCTCTCTCAGGATTAGATTGAGGTCATGCGTTTTTGGCAAGAACACCACAGAAGAGAGGTACATGTGTCAGCTATCACGTCGGGTGTACTGGTGATGTTCACTTTGACCATGGAGTTAAGGTGAGATCTTCTGGGTTTATCAACTGTACAGTCACTAGTTTTCCCTCTGTAATTAATAAGCATTCAAGTGAAATACCTTGAGACTATGGAAATGGTCCAACTTCTTCTTACTGGCTATACCTGCCCCAGGTAAACAACAGCTTCTATCCCATTTCTCCCTCAGAAGCTGTCTCCTCAGATTTGGGTTAGTTTTTTTGTCAGCCCTCAGGTGGGTTCCAAAAAGTGTCACGAACTTGCCATTTATCAACCCTTTTTCTTGTTGTAGGTATAAGAGTGATGCTCGTTCCAGCTCTCTATATCCGTAAGCCAAAACCATGACACTAGATCCTTTCTTGTTTTAAACATTAGCCTCCAGGATATAATTTTCAACTGATACAAAAGTTTAGAAATAAAATTTTCAGGAGAACCAATGTTTATTTAGAAAAAAATTAAATGAGGTTTAAATACGAATTAAAAACTACATGCTTTGGTCATGAGAAACAGGGTGTAAAGCAGAAGGAGCCTGGGATTGGGAAATCAAAGATCTGACTGCTGGTGTTTACTGTCCTACTAGCAATTTTTTGACCTTGATCAAGCCCCTCACCTTCCAATTAACACCTGAAAAAAAGGTAGAGGGCAGACTGGATGGTGGCTGGGCTGCTTCCTGGATATCCAATTTTCTGATTCCATGATAATAGCTCATGTGCTTCTGATGGCTCCAGAGTAGTTAATACCACTTACTGAGTGTTTTCTATGTGCCAATCACAGTGTTGGCATTTAGCACAGGAACCTCACTTAATCATTAAGACAACTTTATGAGGAAGGTAATATTATCCCCATTTTACAGAAAAGGGAACTGAGATTCCTAGATATTAAGAGCATCGACCAAGTTCATGCTGTGAAAGAGCATGAGATGTGAGGGTCCATCTGTCTAATTAAAGCCAATGTTCTATGCACAGCATGTACTTCCTATCTCTGAAATAAAACCCTGTAATAGAGGAATCAGTCTAGCATCTAGGTTGTACTTCATTTAAATTCCAGAGCATGCTATGACATATAAGAAACAGATACGAAACTCCTACACTATGTAAAATTCTGTCCTAGGCACTCTGGAGGACGGATATGACATCGTCCTTGCTGCACAGAAAACATGAAATGTAGTAGGAGAAATGAGACGTAACACATAAAGAGATAATCAACACTACAGGAAGCAATCCGCGAGTGCAAAATGAAGGTGTAGACAGATGTTGGAAGCAAGAGGAAGTCGTGGTCACTGTGGGCTGGGGTTGGTCAGAGACAGCTTCGGTGGGGATGAGGTCTGCTCCTGCCCTTCAGGGACAGGCAGGCTTTCTATAGAGTGGGATTGCGGGTGGGGGGAGGGGGAACTGGGCAGTGGCAGTGGGGTGGCAGCTGGGGTAGAAGAAATGGATTGTACAAAGGCAGAGAGGAAAAAGAAGTGTGGGGAGTGGATTAGGGCTACCAGGAATTGACACATTTGCATAAAGTGAAGATCTCCTGGGGCGGAGCAGCAAAGAAGGTTGGAGGCGCGGACCGCAGCAAAGCTGAGGACGGTAAGCTTGGTACCCCAGGCAGTGGCAGGGGTGGGCGGCAGTGAAGGTTTTTGAGTGATTTGCAAAGAGATGATTTCAGGGGAGACCCTTATGCAGATGGACACAGTGGGTGCAGCAGGTGGGGCAGGATCGGAAAGAGCAGACAGAGGCTAACGTGCAGCTCCACGCTGGGGCGCAGCCTGGTCCGGGGGAAGGGTGGCTTCAGAATCACACAGAACAGGTTAGAGTCTCCCAGCTCTGACTTCTCAGCTGTGTCACTTCAGGCAGGTTTCTCCATGGCCCTCAGCCTCAGTTGCGACTGCAATAGTAGATAACACCTCTACCATAGAAGTGTTTATTGATTCATTCAAAACATTTGTAGAGTATCCCCATTTGTCAGGTAAGGAAAAGAGAGGTAGCAGGATGACTCCAGTATATTTGGCCTGAGCAATGAGTAGAATGGATTTGCCAATCTTGTGACCTTTAAATGATATACCGTGTGTAAAAGGGTTGTTATAGCACTTGGTAAATAGTGGCTTGTCAGTACGCGCTAATGCTCCTCAAAGGACTACGGGCCTGGGCTTGGTTTGTGGCAATGCAATACAAATGAAGCCGTCAGAATGAGCTTACATCAACAGAGAGAGCGGTCAGGGCGAAAATGTGATTAGCTAGACTACGGAAGTTCTATGAAGGTTCTAAACCCCTTGTACTCCCTGAAGTGCAGAGGGGCGGAGCGGGGCAGACTTGTTCCTGGTGATCGTATCTGTCAGAGTTGCAGCAGGAAGTAGATGCCCACCCAGGCTAAGGTGTAACTAAGGAGAACCCAACAGCAGTTCAGAAGAAGGAGCAGATCCTGAAGCCGGGAGAGAGAACATAGAAATAACCCCCTGGTAGGAACTCTGGCTTTGGTAGAACATAGCGACCTGATGTGGAAGGAGCCTGGCTACATATTCTCCTCCTCCCTGCAAACTAGTACCGAAAACGTTAGCTACCACCCAGTGCTCTCCATAAAAGTTAATGGGGAGAAAAAAGGAAGATAAGAAACAATTAACTGGTGTAAAACTCAGCTTCGGAGGTCTCTTCCTCTGTAGCTGGTCACAGGCCGTGGTTGGTAGCCACAGGGTCCGTCTTCCACCACCATTTCATGCTCTCTGCCCTCTGCTAGCACCTCAGCGTGGTAGTAACACCGAAGACACAAACAGGGAGGTGAACGGACTACTTTTACTATTGGTGAGGCAGGGATGTCACAGGCAGAGGGGACTTGAGAAGTCATGGTTTGAAGGAGAGGGGGTGGAGTTTTCCTGGTTGGCCTCACGGTTTTACAGCCTTTATTGTCCCCACACTGAGATCTTGCCTCCTTCCCTTAGGTGAGGAAGCAGCAGTGGACCATGTATGCCCTACAGGATTGCGCTGCAGGACACCCGGCGTCCCCCCGGACATCTGAGGAGCCACGGGCACAGGCACATGAGGAAGCCCTCCCCAGTTATCCTTTGCCTCCTCCTTTCTGAGGGGGCAGAAA
Source organism: Ursus maritimus (assembly GCF_017311325.1). Lineage (NCBI taxonomy): Eukaryota > Metazoa > Chordata > Mammalia > Carnivora > Ursidae > Ursus > Ursus maritimus. The sequence continues at coordinate 53,278,378 of NW_024426552.1, forward strand.
CAGCACAGGATTAGATGGAGGGGGAGAGGGAGAACACAGAAGGGGAAGGAGGTGATATGGCAGGGCACTGGAGGAGAGGAAAGACTGGTGTAGGGGAGGTTAAGGAAGAGGAGTGGGAAGAAACCTCAGGTCCCTTAGTAGCCCTTTGGGAGGGAAGGATGGAAATTATGGGTATTGACATTACAATCCTGAGTTTGGAGAAAACCTGCTGGTACAGTAATGGGCTCAGGTGCATGAGGAAGGGCAAGGGGTGAGCAAACACCTCCACCTTCATATAGTAACTTATTTGAGAGGAAGGAGGACATGCTATTTTCATTACTGATGCTACTACAGCAGGGCTGTTTCATGCAGTCCGAGGGCTTGCATTCTTTGGGAGAGACGAAGAGCTAAGACAGGGCCTACACTGGCCAGCCCCCTCCCCTACATTCTACATCCCCCTTCTGCAAAGGAGTCAATGTATCCAGGATTGAGCCACTTAATAGTTGTGTGCTGCTGGAAAAATTATGTAACTTGTCTAAGCCTCAGTTTTCTCTTCTGCACCATGGAAATAACAGTGCTTACCTCATAGCTATAGTGAGAAGTTAATAAAATAATAATAGAACGCCTAACAGTGCCTAGCACATGGTAAATGCTCGCGAATGTTAGGTGTAGACTTCATCGCCGAGCCACCAGCAGCTCTAGGAGCCTATAAGGCACAGGGAAGGCAGTGAGTTTGGGGATGAATCTTCCAGTTAGAGGTGGCCATCTGAAGATGGGTTAGGAAATGGGGTGGAGTCTAATAGGATTGAGAATCCAAGATATGACTGCCCCTGCTCCCATTTTCCCCTCCAATGTAAGTCAACCAACTCACTGAGAGCTGCTCTTACCTTTTCATCCATAGCGAAGTGTAAGCAGCACTAAGAATCCTCTGAGCTCATGAGTTGGAAGAGGAATGAGGAGGAGGTGAGAAGAGGGCTTCATCCTGGTGGAAGACAGCATCCTGCTATGAGGAAAATGTGGAGAGAAGATGAAACAATTTTGGGGTCCAGAGGGGAGAGTAGGGAAAGGACAGTGGGGAAGAACTGGACTGGGGAACCTGGATCCCTTTGCAGCACTCCTGACAGGCAGAGATGTCAGGGAACAGAGCTCTGCAGCAGGTTCAGGAAAGGGCTGCCAAGGCTGGGAGGGCACGACGTTTTTCACCCTGGCAGCATGTGGCAAGGGCTTTCCCTCATCTCCACCAACAAACACAGACAATATTTGGGATGTAAGAGAGCTGGGGAGGGTCCAGCCTTCAGAAAGAGGCTACAACAATCCCAGTGTGTCCAGAGAAGGACCAGCTGCCTTTGCTCTGGTTCTCTGCTGGGTAAATCTTTCCACCTTTCTCTTTCCCCCTCCCCTCTCCTCTTGGCAGCCCCACAAACCTGGCAGCTAAGTTGCCAGGAATTACCAAGTTTGCTGACATCTCACATTACAGATCTTTCGTTCATTCCTTCAACAGGAAGAGGCAGAAAGGTGTGGTCTTGGGACTCTGTTGTCATCTGCTTGGTTATTATCCGTGGGACAGTAACAAAAATTCCAGCTGGTGGATGCCTAGAATTAGAATGGAAGCTCCATTGGAGCTCCTGGGTGGTTCAGTCGGTTAAGCATCAAACTCTTGATTTCGGCTTAGGTCATGATCTCAGAGTTGTGAGATCCAGCCCCAAGTTGGACTCTGCATTGAGCAGGAAGTCTGTTTGAGATTCTCTTTCTCTCTGCCCCTTCCCCTACTTATGTGCTCTAAAAAATAATAACAATTAATTAATTTTACAAATCTTTAAAAAAAAAAAGAATGGAAGCTCACGAATGCAGTAATTTTTGCCTATTTTAGCCACTATTGTATCCCACTGCCTGTCACACAGCAGAACTCAATAAATACTTCTAAAAAATGAGTAAATACAAACATGGATTTCTACACTTATGAAGAAATGAGGTTTTGATGATTCTAGACTTTTTTCAAATTCTTTGTTCCGGCAGCTTCAGATTCTTTCCCTCCTTCTTCCCCATACTTACAGTTTTTCCTCAAAGATCACAAGATGGTTGACTAACTCCATGGTCACAGCTCCAGACCTCACATTCTCAAACCCAAAGCAACAAATTGGCATGGACAGTTTTGAGTCTCTGCTTTTCATCCAGGAAGCAAACTCTTTCTCAGAAGACCCAAGCAGAGTCCTCCTCTGTCTTCTTGGCCTGATTTGGGTCACATGTCCCAACTCCACCCCATGCAAAGGTATCTAGGAAAGAGAGTATTTGGCCAAGAGGAACAGCGGCTCCATTATTGACTTAAACAGTAATTTAGTTCTGAGTGAAACCAGGACGCTGTTCACACAGAGAAAGGGGAAATTGGCCACTCAGTGGGCACCCATATCAGCCAGAGCTACAAAATCCAGTTTCTGCTTCTGCTGTTGCTAACCTCTCTGGCTTCCATCTTCACCTTGACTTTTTCTTTAAAAGATGTGCCCTCTGATGTACAGTTATTTCTTCTACAGGCACCTTGAGCGCACGACCCAGAGACCAGTAAAACAGTGTCTGTCCCTCAATGACCACAGAAATGGGATAGAGGCACGAGAGGGAGCTGACTCGGACTTGGTAGTACACTAATTCATTTGCTCATTGCAGCTCTTCCACGGGCCAGGTATCATTCTAAGCACCGGGGATTCAATGATATGCAAGTTAGACAAAGTTTCATCTTTCATGGATTACATGTTCCGAAGGGAGAGATCATACATTAACCGATAAATACATATTTTGAAGTCAAGACTAAAATGTATTAAAAAAAGAAGAAGAAGAAAATGACAAGAGATAGAGCACGCCAGAAAGGCTTCTCTGAAATAATGATGATTGACCTTGTGTGTGGAGAACCATGTAACTATCTGGGGGCCATGGAGTAGAAAGGCCCCAAGCTGGGAGGGTGGCTATTGCCTTTAGGAGCACCAAGAACTCAGATGTGGCCAGGGTGAAGGATTAGAAATGAGGCTGGAGATACTTCCAGGGGCTAGATGCAGATCATGCTGGCCATGATAAATACTTGGGATTTTATTTTCTGTGTAACGAGAAGTCACTGGAATATATAATTTGGCAGAAATGTGACATGATTTTGGTTTATATTTTAAGAGACTCACTCTACTTGCCATAAGTAGGGGTATTGAGTTATTATTACACCAATTAACAGTACACAATTGAACAAAACATTTGTAACAAATTTTGATAAGTAATAAACACAAACAGTATATTTTGGAAATGTATTTCTTAATGAGAGAGATGGAGCTGCTTTTTTCCCCTTTGAGTAGTTTATATCTCCATGAACAAATAATCCTAGAGAGAGATGAGGTTGAGAGCCGAGTATATTTCCCTTTTTTCTGTTCATAGTTAAAAGCTTTAAGATGACAACTTCATAATTAAGTATGCAGGGAGGGAAAATTTTATTGTAGTAATATCATTCACTTCATTTGAATTCCTTTTAAGTATTTGTTAAAAATTATACTGCAACTTATTATTAAAAATATTTTGGGTGGGGCGCCTGGGTGGCACAGCAGTTGAGCGTCTGCCTTCGGCTCAGTGCGTGATCCCGGGTCCCTGGGATCGAGCCCCACGTCAGGCTCCTCCGCTATGAGCCTGCTTCTTCCTCTCCCACTCCCCCTGCTTGTGTTCCCTCTCTCGCTGGCTGTCTCTATCTCTGTCAAATAAATAAGTAAAATCTTTAAAAAAAAATATTTTGGGCGGTCTACCAATTGACGACAGGATGGTACCCTTCTACATCAAACACTGGATGCCTCACAACTTATAAAAGGACTCGTTACCCAGTCACCAGATCACTCAGCCTTTGTGCCAATATTTGAAATCATTCCTTTCCATTCTGCGGATATTTATACCCCGAGCTGATGAATCATGGTGAGGTTCTATGGCAGGTAAAGGCTGTGTTTTTCTTTTGTTATGGGGGAGAAAGACATGGCAAATTCATCACTTTGATCAAAATGGGTCTCTGACACGTTTAGAAAACAGTATATACGCAAAGTAGAAATCTAGAAACTTATTCTTGTAAAACTGGCATGACCTGTCTCCACCTTGGAAAGTCTGCCTGCACCGTTCTACTCAGTGAGCTCCATAAGGGCATGCATGTTATTTTTTTTCTCTGTACTTATAGTGCCAAGCAAAATGCCTGGCACAGTCATCGTTCTTTTGTTAAACAGTGAGGGAACTAGGAGGCTGGAGTATCAAATCCAGTTTTTCCCATTCTCCCCACATTTTTCCTCATCCTTGCTGAGAAGGGGCAATTAGGATGCTGGAGAAATTTTTTGACTAGAGCAATCCTAAGCCAGGAGCAGTAATATCAAAAATACAACCACGAGAGATGTAAAAATTGTCTTTACTACCCAAGAAGCAGGTTGTAACAAATGAAAGGGACAGTTTGAGTCAGGTTTCCTGTTTGGCTTATGGTTTCATTACGGTCATGGTCACACAGCTGGGTTCTCCTCCTCCTCCCCCTCAAGTCAGGTGGCAGCAACGAGCAGTGGTCCAGTCTATCGTGCTGCACTGGCAGTGGCATGTGGTTTCGCCCCGGATATCCCAGGAACCACAGCCATAGCCACAGGCACAGCCAGTGACAACCATCCCTGCATGGGCACATGAGACACAGACATTAGAACCCTTGGATTTGGGGGGGGGGCCCTCCTACCATTTTTCATTTCTGTGCAGCCCAGTGGTAGATCTAAGTTTTTTGGAGCTGAAAGGTAATTCAATTTTGAGAGCCCTCTTTAAGGGGAAAAAAAAATACAAAAATTACTAAAACAAACTTTAGGGAGACCTGTGAAAGTGAGGGACCTAGGCATTCCTTTGCTTAGTTTCATGATATATTTACCTCTATGCTGGCCTTACCCACCCAAATAAGGGAATAGATGGAGAAAGGGAGATGAATGACAGGGGGAATGGTAGGTGACGAATCATTAACAGGACGACTGAGGGAAGGAGGGCTGATGTGTGAGGTCATGAAAGGGAGGTGGGAAGCGAAGAGGCAGAAACCCAAGAGCCCTCAGTAGCATTGTTAAGGGAAATGAGAATGGGCCCCAGGATAATACAGACATGAGACGGGGGGCTGGTCAGGGGAGGGCACAGGGCATCTTACCCACCATTCCTCCTCATGGAGTTACTCACCTGCAGGGCAGGAGGACAGTCTGCCTGAGTTCTTGATACTGATACATGACATCTTTCTTGTTGGGGAAGGATTTAACTCTGAATAGGAGAGAAGAAGGGATATTGCCCATGATATCTGTCTCCCATAATCCCCTTCCAAATCTCCTTTTACCTCAGAGGTATCACTGTGTCCATAATCATGGTACTCACTAGCTTTTGAAGTTTACTTTCCTCATTTGTAAAATGAAAGTAATAGTTGTACTTACTTTCTAAAGTGAAAAAAAATTAAGTGATCTATGTAAAGCTTTGCATTATACTTCATTCATGATGAGTGTTCATAAGTTATAACTATCCTCCTTCTCACCACCACCATCATCAAGCTATCACCATCGGGGAAACCTGAAGTTCAAGCCAGGAATCCAAAAATGATATGGAAGCAGAGCTCTGGGTGGGAAGATTAAGCTTGAATGGACTTCAAAGAGGTTGGGTAATTGGGGAAGGAATAGACAAGCTAGGTTTAGGAGCAGGAGGCATGATCAGGGGTTCTCTCCCACTCCCCGCCCCCAGTCAATCACCTAAGCCGGTGAGAGCTTCCTTTATCTTTGTAGCCACAATGGAGTCTAAGGTACACGGAGCAGTCCCTGGGGTCATCAGCTGGAGGAGGATGAGCATGAGAATGAAGCAGGAGGGAGACTTCATCCTGGAGAACAGCAGTGTCCCGGGGCCTGGAGGAAAGACAGAATGCTGGTGTCTCTGAGCTCCACTATGGCTGGGAAGAAGGGGAAAGAGCACGTGGAGAGTTTTAAGAGAGAACAGACAGAGGAACAACAGTATCAGCGTGGAAGAGCCCGGATCTCTCCCAAGTGGTTTGAAGACTTAGGAAGGGTGGCTGCAGGGCAAATTCACTCACCAAGAAGTTCAGAAAAGGTCTGCAAAAGACTAGTCAGGAAAGGATGTTTTATACCCTGTGGTACTGACGTGGACATGCCTCCACACACAAGCAAGCACAACATACAAGCACACTCCCCAGTACATTTTCAAAGAAATGCCTGCTAGGGTGTGACACACAACTGTGATAAATTCAGTGTGTCCACGATAAGCAACAGCTGCCTTTGCTCTGGTTCTCTGCCAAGGGGAGCTCTCCCGCCTTTCTGTTCTTCCCTCTGCTTTCTTCTTGGCAACCTGATAAGGACAGCACCCACGCCTTCTGTTAATGGCCCCATATTATAGGCCTTTTGTTTGATCCTTCATTAGGAAGAGGTGACTTTAGGGTCTCAGCAAAACCCTATTTGTCACCTGTTTAGACATCATTTTACTGTGCCTGGCTATTCCATCTATGGGAAAGTAACAGAAAACCTGATTAGCAGTGGTTTATGAACAGGAAAGTTTACTATTTACTTAACCAGAAGCCTAGTGTTTGATGGCAAGGTTCTCGTTGGAGGTTCGACAGGGTCGTCACCGGCCTGATCTCTGCCCCTTTTCCCTACCATCCTCAGTTCACTGGATTTTTATCCTTGATCTGCTCTCTTGTTAGTCCCAAGTCGGCAGGCATCATGACAGCCTCAGCCAAAATCCTGAGCAGGAAGGAAGGACTGGGGCAAGGCCATTTTCTCTGGAGGCTTTGCCTTTTCATTTTGGAAGCAAGATTTTTCCCTAGAAACTCAAGCAGATTTCCCCTTATATTTCACTGTTCAGTTCTGGGTCACATGACCTCCCTTTCCAGTGTGACCGAGAAATTGAGTAGATCGCTACAACCCCTTATATAAGACCATTGGGCTCATATGTGATTTATTCTCTAGGATGGGATACATGGTCACCAGGATTGAATCCCATGATTTAAAAGCAAGATGAAGAAGCAGAGAATGGCTGTTGGATAATCCTTGTCGGAGGCAGTCAGGTGGGGAAGCCTGACTCTGCTGCTGCTGTGGCTAGCCTCACTGCCCCTTTCCCTAAAGATGCCCTCTGAGGACCAGCTATTTCTTCGACATATCTCTCTCAGGAAACTTCGAGAATGGGGCTCAATGACGCTAGCAAAAAGTCAAGGATGCTTCCTTAATGCCCCAGTAGGAGCTGAGGAAACAAAAGAGTGATAAAGAGCAGGAAAGAGCACAGACTTGGGTTTGGTATAAAAGTTGGGTACATTTGTCCATTTGTTAATTCAGTGACTATAGAGTGTCTCTATACAAATCGTAGCTCTGGTGGGCAGCGGGCAATGTAGGCAAGGTTTCTGCGCTCTTGAGACTACACTCTAGGGTGGAAAATAAATTTATAATATGTCAGATATTGAAAAATGCCCTGAAGGAGAAGAAATGAAGGCAAGGCAATTGAGTATACTTCTGTGCTGTATAGAATGCAGTGCGTTCAGGGACGACATCTCAGAAAAGATAACTTGTAAACAGTGACCTGTGGATGTGTGGGGTAAAGCACAGAAAACGCTGGGACAAATGTTTCAGGCTAAGGGGCAAGCAAATATAAAAAGCATAAGGCGGGAAGGAATAGTAACAAAGGCAGTGTGGCCGAAGAGAGTGAAAAGAATAAGGACAGAGAAATGAGAAAAGTGGTCAAAAACACAACTGGGGCCAGGGTGGTTATACAGCACTTGTAAACCAACGTACGGTCTCTGGTTTTTATTGTAAATTTGATGGGAAATTACTGGAGCATTTTGCTCAGGGGAGTGATGATATGACTTATTTACATAAGATCATTTATGTTTTACAAAGCTTACTAAGGCCACTGCTATGGAAGAGACTGGAGGAAAACAGGTAAGCAAGGAAACCCAGCAGCAAGCTTTTGTACAGTTCCGGATATCAAATGGTAGTAAGGGAAGGAGTGAGAACTGGATAAATTTTCGTTACATACAGAAGGTTGAGCCTTTTAAGTTCTACTAATGCACAGGGTATGAGATACAGGAGAAACAGAGTAATGAAAGATCAAGTTATATTCTAAATGGCTTGTTGAAGAATGATGCCATTTGCTAAAATGGGGACCCCTGGGGACAGAACAGATATGGCAAGAATGTTAAATCATATTTGATCAGAGTCAATTCAATATGCCTATTAGACATCCAGGTGGAGCTGTGGCATAAGAGTTGTGTATACAAGTCTGGGGTTCAGGGGAAAGGTGAGATATAAATTTGAGATATAAATTTGAGAATAATCAATCCACAGATGAATATAATAGCATAGATAGTTTAATAAAAGAAGTGAAAACTTTTTTAAGGGGGTCAAGAAAGTGATAGACTGGGAAGCAGATTGATTTAAGATATGAATTGAACTGCGTCGACAGTGGGTTGGTTGAGAATGGCAGGAAAAGAGAAGAGAACAGGATCACAGGAGAGTATGCTTGGGTTACAATGAGCCTGGGCAACAGGGAGAGTGACCATAAACTCTGGGCAACATTCGTAGTCAGCAGCATGCCTAGCATATTTGACACCCAGAGGGGATCACTCTAACATTCCTCTCCTTTACATAACAAAATTATTTCCAGTAATAATTAAGCAACGATCATTAATAATCATTATTTCTTGATTCATTCTCTAGTTTTAAAGCAAACAAAAAACAGTAAAAGAACAAATGTCAATTTTAAAGCTATTGTTTAAATTCAGTGTAATATTTTTGTGTGAATTAAAATTTTCACTTGCCAAATAAAAAATATTATACCACTCAGTCTACATACTCTTTGAGTTTAAAATTTTGAACACAATTAAACTCCACATAATCATATAGAGTGACCAAATTAGTGTAATTTAAATACCATTAATTATTCTTTACACTCACTGGGCTATCACTACTTATTTAGAATAAATTGTTTAGGAGTTGTAGACACAAAGGCAAACTTGAATGTTTCCAAAGTGTCATGAACTTACTTTAAAAATAGAAATGAAGGCATATTACAAACCCCAAGTTAGTAAAAGGAAGGAAATAATAAAGATCAGAATAGAAGTAAATGAAATAAAAACTAAAAAAAAAAAAAAAAAAAGAAAGAAAGAAAGAAAAAAGTAATGACATTAAGAACTAGTTCTTTGAAGGGCACCTGGGTGGCTCAGTTGGTTAAGCCTCTGACTCTTGGTTTTGGTTCAGATTGTGATCTCATGGGTCATGCGATCAAGCCCCATGTCAGGTTCCCCACTCAGTGGGGTGTCTGCACCCTCTCTCCTCCTGCCTCTTCCCCCACCCATGTGCTCTAGCTCACTCTCTCTCTCTCAAATAAATAAATAAATCTTTTTTTTTTAAAAAGAACTGGTTCTTTGAAAAAATAAACAAAATCGCTAAGCTTTTAGCCAGACTCATTAAAAGAGAGAGAGAGAGAGAGAGAGAGAAGGGACCTAAATAAACAAAATCAGAAATGAAAGAGCAGAGTAACAACTGACACCACAGAAATACAACGATAATAAGAGAGTAATAAGAAAAATTATATGTCAACAAATTGGACTACCTAGAAATAAATGGATACATTCCTAGAAACATACGATCTATTAAGGCTGAATCAGGATGAAATAGAAAATGTGAATACATTGATAACAAGTAATGAAATTGAACTATTAATCACAACAAAAAAAAGCTCAGGACCAGATGGCTTCACAGGTGAATTGTACCAAGTATTTAAAAAAGAATTAATACCTATTCTCCTCAAACTATTACAAGAAATAGAAGAGGAAGGAAAGCTTCCAAATACATTCTATGACCAGCATAACCCTCATACCAAAACAGATAAAGACACTACAGAAAAAGAAAACTACAGGACAATATCCTGATAAACGTAGATGTAAAAAAATCCTCAATAAAATATTAGCAAACCATGTTCAGCAATACATTAAAAAATAATTCATCACAATCAAATGGGACTTATTCCAGGGATACAACGTTGGTTCAATATTCACAAATCAATTAACATGATACACCATATTAACAAGAGAAAGGATAAAAACCATATGATCATTTCCATAGATGCTGAAAAAGCATTTGACAAAGTACAACATCCATTCATGATAAGAATTCTCAACAAGGTGAATTTAGAGGGAACATAGCTCAATATAATAAAGGCCATATAATAAACCCACAGCTAATATAATACTTAATGTTGAAAAGCTGAGAGCTCCTCTAAGATCAGAAACAAGAGAAGGATGTCCACTCCCACTTTTATTCAACATAATACTGGAAGTCCTAGCCACAGCAACCACACACACACACACACACACACACACACACACACGAAAAAAGCTTCCGAATTGGTAAAGAAGTTAAACTGTCACTATTAGCAGATGACATGATACAATGCATTGAAAACCCTGAAGACCAGAAAACTTAGAATAAATAAATTCAGTTAAGTTGCAGGATACACAATTAGCACCCAGAAATCAGTTGCATTTCTATACATTAGTAACAGTAGCAGAAAGAGAAATCAGGAAAACCATCTATTTATAACTGCAACAAAAAGAATAAAGTACCTAGCAATTCATTTAACCAAGGAGGTGAAAGACCTATAATCTGAAAAGCACAAAACATTGATGAAGTAAAATGAAGACAACACAAATGGAAAAATATTCTATGCTCATGAATTAATATTGTCAAAACGTCCATACTACCCAAAGCAACCTACAGATTCAAAGCAATCCCCATCAAAATACCAACAGCATTTTTTGTAGAACGAGAATAATACTAAAATTTGTATAGAACCACAAAAGACCCTGAAAAACCAAAGCAATCTTGAGAAAGAAGAACAGAAATGGAGGTAACATGATCCCAGATTTCAAATATACTTCAAAGCTATAATAATTAAAAACAGTACAGTACTGACTCAAAAATAGGTGCATAGATCAATAGAAGACAATAGAAAGCCCAGAAATAAACCCATGCTTATCTAGTCAATTAATCTATGACCTAGGAGGCAAGAATATACAATGGAAAAAAGAGAGATTCTTCAATAAATGGTGTTGGGAAAACTGGACAGCCACATGCAAAAGAATGAAATGGGACCACTTCCTAGCACCATACATAAAAATAAACTCAAATGGGTTAGAGAGCTGAATGTGAGACCTGAAATCATAAAACTTCTAGGAGAAAACATAGGGAGTAATCTCTCTGACACTGGCTTTAGCAACATTTTTCTAGATATGTCTCCTCAGGCAAGGGAAACGAAGGCAAAAATAAACTATTGGGACTACACCAAAATAAAAAGATTTTACACAGTGAAGGAAACCAAAACAAAACGACAACCTACTGAATAGGAGAAGATCTTTACAAATGATATATATGATAAGGGATTAATATCCAAAATATATGAAGAACTCATACTACTCAATATTATAAAAATAAGTAATTTGATCAAAACATGGGCAGAGGATTTGAATAGACATTTTTCCACAGACACGCAGAAGGCCAACAGACCCATGAAAAGATGCTCAACATCAGTAATTACCAGGGAAATGCAAGTCAAAACCACAATGAGATATCATCTCACACCTGTCAGAATGGCTAGACTCAAAAACACAAGAAATAACAAGTGTTGGCAAGGCGGCGGAGAAAAGGGAATACTTGTAAATTGGTTATCGCCACTGTGGAAAAGAGTATGGAGGTTCCTCAAAAAATTAAAAATAGAAATACTATGCAATCCAGTAGTTCCACTATTGGGTATTTACCCAAAGACAATAAAATACTAATTTGAAAAGATATATGCACCCCTATGTTTGCTGCAGCATTATTTACAGGAGACAAGATATGGAAGTCGCCCAAGTGTCCATCAACAGATGAATGGATAAAGAAGATGTGGTGTCTATGTGTGTGTGTGTGTTATATACGTATATATATAATGGAATATTAGTCATAAAAAAGGATGAGCTCTTGCCGTTTGCAACAACATGGATGGATCTAGAGGGTATAAAGCTAATTGAAACAAATCAGTCAGAAAAAGACAAATACCATATGATTTCACTGAAATGTAGAATCTAAAAAACAAAACAAATGAATCAACCAATAAACCAACAAACAAAAAGCAGAAACAGACCCATAAATAGAGAAAACAAACTGAGGGTTGTCAGGGGAGAGGGGAGGGCAAGGATGAGCAAAATGGTGAAGGAGAGAGGGAGATACAGGTTTCCAGGTATGGGATGAATAAGTCACAGGGATAAAAAGGGAATCTAGTCGATGACACTGTAATAGTGTTGCATGGTGACAGATGACAGCTGCACTTGTGGTGAGCAGAGCATAATGTACAGACCTATTGAACCACTGTGGTGTTCACCTGAAACTAATGTAACCTTGTGTGTCAACTACATTTCGATAAAAAAAAAAATGAGGGTTGAGAGCTGAGACTGAATATACAGGGCGTACCCATATAAGTGGAAGTTTCCTGAATTAACTTCCATGTAGAATACGTTGCTTATTAAAGGATGAGAAATTAAAAGGTGTTAATTTTAAGTTTACACAAATATTATTAAAACTCAACACTGGGGCGTCTGGGTGGCTCAGTCGGTTAAGCATCTGCCTTTGGCTCAGGTCATGATCCCAGGGTCCTGGGATGGGGCCCCATGTCGGGCTCTCTGCTCAGCGGGGAGCCTGCTTCTCCCCTCTCCTTCTGCCTGCTGGTCTGCCTGCTTGTGCTCTCTATCTCTCTGTCAAATAAATTAATAAAATCTAAAAAAAAAAGATACTCAACAGTAATCAGAGCAATTTTTTAGACTAACAATGTTTTGTGGGAGGAGTATTTCACCATTGACATTATTTAGAATTGCCAGTGTATGGTGATAATAAAAATTGAATAGACTTTTACTCAGATTTATTCTTGCTTTTAAATTCTCTGCAGACAACGTACCCTGCTTCTTGCCTTCATCCCTGACCTTGGCAGTCACTGCTTATGCTATAAGGGTGTTGCCAGGGAAAAACCACTGCTCGTTCGAGCTTCCACCTCAGCATCCCTGGAAAACAGTCAGTAGGTCTCACACAAAGAAGATGGAAGAAAGGTTTTCGTTCCTCCAAAATTTGTAGACAAACTAAGTGGAATCTTAACATTCTTCTCTCTTTGGAGCTATCTTCTTCCTAAGAGCGCACTGGTTGCCCAATCACTCAAATGTGGAGGCAAATTTTTTATCATTTTTATCTCCTCTGCCGTCCAATCCTCTACTGCTCACTTTTCATTTTATTTTATAGTATGTAAATAAAGTTTGAAATATTGGTAGCATACTGGGGATGTACTGTATGGTGACTAATATAACAAAATAAAAATTATTTTAAAAAATTGGTAGCATAGAGCAGAGGCTGAAAAACTGGGACCTTAAATCTCAGTAAAAGTAACTGAGCAATTAAGAAAAGTAAAGGTAGGAAAGATGGTGCTGGGGCTGACGGGATCATCTATGACAGGTTAAGCTAAGGCACAGCATTCTTTTCCTATGACTTCCCTTGTGCATGTGGCAGAGGTCTTCAATGTGGAATGTGGAAATACGCAAACAATCCGTGCGTTATAAGAAGTAAATAATAGTTTCTCGTTTTCAGTTTTCTCATTCTTTAACCTTTTCTGTTTTTATATGTTTTATAGTAAACCTATTTGTACCTGTTTACAGTTTATAACTTGCATTTGAATGTATGTTTAATTTTTAAAAACTCATGGTACATCTGAAAAAAATAGGAGGAGACCAGAAAAACCAATAGCCACAGGAAGTTTGCAGGTGTCTCAAGCACAAATTTCTAGCTGTCTTTGGCTGGAGGTGGAGAGTTCTCTGATGAGGCATGGAAGTGCTACTATTTCATCTTGTGGATGCATATACTTTAGACAGTACATGAAAAACCAGTCAGGTTGATATTCGATGTAAAAACTGAAGTCAGGGGTGCCTGGGTGCCTCAGTCAGTTGAGCATCCGACATTTCATCTCAGCTCAGGTCTTGATCTCAGGGTCGTGGGTTCCAGCCTGGCATTGGGCTCCATACTGGGCATGGAGCCTGTTAAACAAACAAACAAAACTGAAATGCAGATAAAAATTGAGAGGCTGACTCTGGAAAAGAGTATGGAGATTCCCGAAAAACAGTATGGAGATGCCTCAAAAAGTTGAAAATAGAATTACCCTACAATCCAGCAATTGCACTACTAGGTATTTACCTAAAGGATACAAAAACACTAATTCAAAGGGATACATGCACCCCCCTGTTTATAGCAACATTATCTACAACAGCCATGTTATGGAAGAAGCCCAAGTGTCCATCGATAGATAAATGGATAAAGAAGTTGTGGTACACACACACACACACACACACACACACACACACACTGGAATACCATTCAACCAAAAAAAGGAATGACATCTTGCCATTTGCAACAACATGGATGGAGCTGGAGAGTATAATACCAAGTGAAATAAGTCAGTCAGAGAAAGACAAATACCATATGATTTCACTTATATGTGGAATTAGAGAAACAAAACAAATGAGCACAGGGGGGAAAAAAAGGAGCGAGGGAGGCAAACCAAGAAACAGACTCCTAACTATAGAGAACAAAGTAATGGTTACCAGAGGGGAGGTGTGGGGGGGATGGGTTAAACAGGTGATGGGGATTAAGGAGGGCACTTGTTGTGAGAAGCACTGGGTGTTGTATGTTAAGTGTTGAACGGCTAAATTCTACACTTGAAACTAATATTTCGCTGTGTGTTAACTAACTGGAATTTAATTAAAAACCTAAAAAAAAGAAATGAGAGGCTGACCCACCCTGAATAGAGGTTAGTCATGGATTTGCTTGGAGATAGGGCAATACATCCCTCAAAAATTATCTTGGAATCGGTTCAAGGGGTACAGAGGTACCTGATTAAGACTGCAGAGTTCTGCATCATCAAGCAGAGAAAAAAAAATGGCTCTATAAAACTTGATGAGTTGATCCTGTCAATTAGCTGTGAACCCATAAAATATCTTCACTCATCAAGGTTCTAATCAGGTGCAAGTCGGTTATAAGAAGAAAATTTGCATTCCAGTGCCCAAAAAGAGTATTCCTGAGTGGCTCAGTGAATTTATTTGTCCAAAAGATCAGTAATTGGACCATCCAGGTCCTTTGGATGCTGGAAATGTCTAATAGATGATAGTATGTTCTTGGCATTTGTTGTTAAGTTAGTTGTAGTAATACTAGGCTAACAGACTCAACTGTTGGGTGTGGACAAAAGCAGAGGTGAGAGACAGAGATCCTGGATGGAGATGACTGCCGTAAGGGACACTGGAAGGAATAATGAAGGAAGAGTCTGGAGAAGAGAATAGTGAAAAGAAAGAGGTTGAGCATGGTGGAGGCTAAAGGAGGCAAAAACATGTAGATTTTCCCGGAAGTGGATAGCATTTTGGTGGAAGGGTTTAAAAGTGACATAGATCAAGTCTGCATTATTAGATTCACCCTGGGATCACCTGTCATGGCAGCCATTCTAGCTCAGTGCTCTCCTCTATACTTGTTATTCTGTCTCCTGTGTCTGTGAGAAGAAGGAGTCTTAATGGAAAAACCTTTCCTTAATTATCATTATATTAGTCTCTTTCTCCTATGGACAAGTAGTTATTATAAATGTGAGCACTTTAAAGTGATAAAATAATTATGTCTCATGAGACCAAGTCTGGTGGGGAAGAGGAAAGGGGAGGGAAGGCCTGGGAAGGCTAGGGAAGGGCAAGGAGGGAGGGTGGGAGAGGGGAAGGGAGGAGGGGAGGGAGGGGGGAGGGGAGGGAGGAAGGACGGGAGGGAGGATGCTCAAAAGAAGGTAGAGGAGAGGTGCGGAAGGAAAGCTAGAATTAATTTTATGAGCAGAGATGGATCAGAAAGGCTTAGAAAATGAATATTGGCTGGATGCTGGTGTAGAGCTAAATGAGGAGAACATGGGGTATAAGAGCCAGGGAGACTGGGCAACCCATTATTTGAAATAATGCACTACTATATTTGGGGTATGCCAGGATTGATCCTTTTGCACCAAAACTCAGTGATAGTCCTTAGAAAGTTAACAGAAATATCCTCATGGCATATTTCAGTAGCATGGTATATTTCAACAGCATGAAAAACTCTAGCTTGTCTCTCAAGTTGAAGCAGGATAGAATCAGATAGAAGGGTAGAAAAATTCTTAGGCCAACATTCATCCATTCAGTTATTCAACCAGCCAACCAACAACCATTGACATCTGCCATCTGTAGCTGCTGGAGACACAGAGAAGCATTAAGAAATGATTCTTGCTCCCGAACTACTTAAAATCTAGTAAGGCATCAGATGTTAGGGAAGAGAAACAACTGGGCAGAGCAGAGATACTTACTGATGTCTAATTATTAGACTATGAACCTATGATGTATCCACAGTGAGACCCTTACCCTTTAAGTCATTTACGGCATTAAGCTTCTATCACCACTAAGAATGAGCAAGAAACATGACTTCTCCATTTTTTCTTCTTGATATTTCCAGGGAGAGAGAGAGAGAGAGACAAGCAGTAGACTGTATTGGTGAGAGAATGCAAATGGCTGATAAAAATGGGAAAATGTTCAACATTATTGACAATGATATACAAATTGAGATAGCTATGAATGTCAGTTTCACCTCTCAGATTCACCAGAGTTAAGGAAAAGGGGAAAATAGGGATTCCTTGTATTCTTCTGCTGAGAACATAAAATTATTTTAAATTTTTTATGGGAAGTCATTTGGCAAAATATCTCAAAGTCTTAAAATATATTTCTTTTGACCCAGCAATTCTAATTTATGAACTTAACCTTAAAGAAATAACCAGAGATATGCACAAAGATTTATATGAAAAAGTTCACTATATGATTATTTATAGTAGTAAAAATACACAAAATATATAAATAAGTCACGGCACATTAATATAAGATTAGGTACATTATGAGAAAATGTTTAGGGCATGCTGTTGGATTCTAAAAATCAGGGAACAAAACAGTATGTATATCTTGACCTAATGTAAAGATGTATAGAAAAATGCTGGGCGTACATACGCTGATGATATTAACAGTCATTCTCTTGGGGTGGTGGGATTAAGGGTGATTTTTATTTCCTTATTTATAATTATTGATACATTTTCCACTTTTTCCATAGTTATAATGTTTTACTTTTTAAAAATCATTTTAAAAGTTATCTGCAGTAGGTAGAGGTAAAGAGAACAGTCCACAGTCCTCCAATTCCTGCACACATGTCTCTTTGACTTTGCTGTGCCTCCCATCAGGAGATAGTCTGTTTCCCCACCTCCTAACTCTGCTCTGGACTTGTGACTTACTTTGACCAATGCATATGGCAGAAATTATGTAGAACTTCTGAGGTTAGGCTCTAAGACGCCTGTGGCTTCCACTTTGTTCCCTTGAAGTGCTGCTCTGAAACCACCATGTAAGGAAACCAGTCTAGCCTACTAGAAGATAAGAGGCCTCTCAGAGGAGAACCAAATTCTTCTAGTCAACAGCCAGGGCCACCTACCAGACATCAGTGAAGGAGTCAGGGACTCTCTCTAGCTGAATGCAGCAAAATGAGTGAGCCTGGATGAGCCTACCAGAAAAACCTCCCCATCAACCCACAGAACCCCATGAGAAAGAAATTGTTGTTTCGACACTAAATTTTGGGGTGAACTGTTACTCAGAAATAGATATGAAACAGCCACATAACCATTGATTTTTTTTAAAAAAGAAGTCATAGGATGGCTGTTGTCAATCTAGCTTTCAAGGATCTTGAAAATATTGCCTCAGAAATTGAAACGGAAGCATTATGGGTGTTGTGGTATAGTTTACATTTTGGAAGAATGACTGGTGAGAAGAGACTGGTGGTCTGCAATGGGTCAGGAAATAGGTAGTGAGCATGTTTTTGTGTATGTGTGGCTTTTCCTCATTGAAAGAGAACAATTTCTCTAAAGTATCTGCAGATGGCTCAAAATGGACCCCCTGCTGGCTGTCGGCAGATTCTTGGATCCTCCTTCCTGTGAGTGTGTGGGGGGGGGGGGCGGTAAGGCAGTGCTTGGCTGGATTCCCGCATCTCTTTCAGACCTTCATCACCCAGTGGAACCTCCAGGGGTAGAGGAGAAGGAGAGAGCCATACTATTTTTGAAGATATTCTCAAAACTTATATTTCTTGACCAGAGAAATAAGGAACACTCGGCAGAAATGGTGCAAAAAGACTGTGAACTCTTTCCTCTTGACGTCTCTATGGGGAAATTTCCAAGATATCTTCCCAACACTTCAGCCCCTAGTCATCCACATATCATTATAGGAATGAAAACTTGAAGATAAGTCCCATGAGTCTGTCTCGGATGTCAGCCTGAGTTCAGCAGTAGAGTGTTAGAGCAACCAGGGCCCTTGGAGATGATCTAATTCTAATCCGTCATTCAAAAGACAACTCCCTCTAAGACTGAGACAACTGTTGTGGCTGACTTCAGGTCACAGATGAGCAGCTTTGCAGGCACAAAGCTGGGAGCAACCCCAGGTCTCTCTGCTCCTCTGCTTTGCACCCTGTCTGCTGTTGTCCCACTTCTTCAAGCCTAAATAGGATCGGAGAGGTGGGATGAGACATTGCCTTTGTTAATTTTAGGCACATTTCACATTTCAGTGCGATTGTTGGTTGTAAAAGAGGGAAGTCCAGAAAGTCATACAGCCAAAATATGTTATGCAAAAATATAAATAAACCATTAAATAAAATAGCAAAGTGATTCCTTTCTCTGGGTGCAAGGATGCTCGAGACCACCGAGAGTGAAGGCTGCTCAGATCCAGTTGCACAGGTTGTGCTCTCTTTGGCAAAGGTGCTTCGGAAGCCAGATGTCTGGTGATGGCTGTTAACTCACACCTCTCCTACTGGGTAATTGATATTTATTATAAAACTTTGCAGGGGCATGTGGGGATCGGGGAAAAGAATTCTGACAACTGCTAGTTTCAATATTCAATTTTTTGCAGTTCGTCTCCCCCGAACAGAATCTTCATGAATGTCATACTCGCTGACATATTCCTCCACAATTGGTCCCCATTATTATTATTTTGTCTCTTCCATCTGAGTTCTGGCCAAGAGCCTGGAGATGGGGATGAGGGCTTCAAAGCTGTGTCAGCAAACACAAGAACGGTGATCTACTGTCACATGCCCAAATCCGACCGTCGTGCCCATAAATCAGAGTCCAGGAGTTCGTTCTGCTCTGAGGTCCCCTCCTTCTTTCTGCCGTACTTCCTCCTTGGAATTAAGAATTTCTGGCCCAGAATGAAGGGAAGAATTTAAACGATTGGCTCTTTCTGGAGCTTTTTGATGCCAACCAAGACATCTGGGGTGTGACCTCAACACTCCCCTTTTGGCATCAAGTTCAGGCCAAGGCTCCACAATGTCTGAGCTTGCTTTAGTCCTGACAGCCTTCAGTTTTTGTTGGTCCTCTGAGTCCTCATTTATCTCACTCTTCTGCCAGCAAAATAATAAGTTATGCTTGTACAAATCTGGCAAAGCCCCAGGGTATTTGGGGGGCTGTCACTTTTTGTTGGCATGAAGCCCTGTCTACTTGTTCTTGGGGTCCTGGCCTGGAGGCCTGGTGGTAGGAGTGGAGGTCTGGGCAATATGAGGATCAAGAGCTGGAAAACCCGTAACCTCATTTACCCCTTGTTTTTGGAGAAATTTTTCATTAAGGTCAAAGGCACACATGGCATTTAGAGCAGGAGTCAGAACCCAAGAAGTCAGGAGTTGAGCAGGCCCTGGGACAACATGAGCGGTAAAAGCATAACTGGGAGCAAAGGGAGAAGGTCTAATAACACAAAGGATGCAAATTTTGGCTGAAGAGTTTGGCCTGGACACTATTTTGTAAAAGTTAAAGTAGCTGCCCACAAGAAACTGTAGGATATTTCACTTTCAAATCCAAATTTCCATCTCCTCTTGAGGCACCATGTGGGCCCTCAGCTCAGGTAGGGGAAGTCTGTCCCATCTGGAGCTTTCTCTCCAAACACTTATCCCAGAGGAAAGTGCTCATTTCAGGTTTGCCCTTCTTGGTCCCCAGTTTCCATTTTCTTCACAAAGGCTTGGCTAGAGTACAAAAGACACACACTTTCCTTTTCTCTGATTTTTCCTCTAAAGGAATGCTTATTGTTTAAATCAAGGACAAGTATTCGAGAAAACGGAATTCTGACCTTCCTGATGCTGTTTCTATTTCATATTGTGATTTTCTTGTTCCCCAAATCCTTCATCCCAATCACATACTTGAGCCTGTTCTTTGGGGAGAAATCGTGTAAAAACCCATGTGTGGCCTTAGTGTCATCATTTTAAGGAGCTAAAAACAGGTTTTCCGAGCAATTTCTTTTTTTTTTTAAAGGACCCGTTTGTGTTCTGGTCCAAGATGGAAACATGGATCCTAAACTCACCTCCTTCACAGATACGCAAAATATATACCTATTTACAGAGAAACTCCTCCTAAAGAACCGAGGGCTGACTGAACATTACCTGCACCACAAAAGATAGAGCGACCACACAGAGACCAGCAAGACAGATGGAGACAGGGTCGTGAAGGGAACCCCCACCCTCCACGCTGCCATCTGCAATGGGGAGGGATGGCACTGAGAGCCCGAGAGCAGATTTGTCTGCCCTGAGGCATAGAAACAAAGCCACAGCTTAAAAGGGCAACTGCTAATTAGGGAACCAGCCCTAGAACCCTGCTAAATGGTACGGGAGTTGCTGGCAGTCTCTCCTTCACCCCCCCCCCCCCACGGTCAGACTTGCACTGCAGACTGGCACTGTACTTTCAGGGGCCTGGCCCTCATTTCCTCTCCCTCCATAGAACTCCGGGGGGGGTCCGAATCCCGTCTTGGCAGCGGCAGCTCAGAGGACTCAAAATACCACAAAGTGTTTTACTATTTTTCCAACATGTAAGTATGCTGGCATAATAAACACAAACACTTAAAAGTGTCACCAAATTCATAAGCAGTTTTTGGTTTTTATGTATTTACATTTACACCTCGCATGTTTGCACTTCTTTTCACCCCTTTTGCTGTCGACTCTCCTCCAGACTTCTGTCATCTTTCCCCAGGCTTTTTGATCCCCCAAGCGTCTCCTTGAAAGTGTCCTTGCTCCCTCTAACTCAGTCCCCACATGGTACCCAGGGAATGCTTCCTAAATGCAAATCTGCAGCAATCAAAATCTTTCCTAGTTCTCTCACCGAATGAGCAGGATTTGGTAGGATAAAATGATTATGCAATTCTCTTCTTTTTTCCCCTGGACCTTCAAACCTGCATGTCTGTTCCTACTCGTTCTCCATTCTTGGATGGAATCTCCAGCAGGTTCTGCAGCTTTTTTGAGTACTCCAGAGATAACCAAAGAGGTGCTTTGCTTTGCCATGTAAAATCCAGTTCCACTGAATTATTTCCTAACCAGTTGAGTTATATCTAAATGAAGTGTGTGCTGCCCGCCCCCCGCCCCCAACTAGGCTGGTACCAGTTAAGAAGGCTCCCGTGGGAGGGGCCTTTGCACTTACCGTCCCAACCAGGCTCAGTTCCACTCATCTTCAAGTCACATAAAGGTCACTTCCACAGGGGAGGTTTCTCTCCACGATTTCATCTTAACCCTTAACAAACAGTAAATATGTAGTTATTTCTATGAATCATTTTATGCTTCTCTCCCCCACTGGACTATAATCCCCGTGAAGGCAGAGATTATGTTTACCTTGTTGGTGGCCCAGATCCTTAATAATACTCTCTCAAGAAATATTCATTTTGATAAATGAATATGAAAAATGTTTCTTAATGAATACTGGAAAGTATGACATCTATCATGGAAGTATAAAGGATGTTTAAAAGGGGTCCTTTTTTTACTGAAGTAGAGTTGACACACAATGTTACATTAATTTCAAGGATACAACATAGTGATTCAGCAATTCTGTATGCTATGCTCACCACGAGTGTAACGACCATCTGTCACCATACAACACAGCTACAATACCATTGACTATATTCCCTGTGCTGTACTTTCATCTCTGTGACTTATTCATCTCATAACTGGAAACCTGTACCTCCCACTCCTTTTCACCATATGTCCTCCCCCCCACAAACCACCAGTTTGTTCTCTGTGTTTATGGGTTTGCTGCTGCTTTTCTTTTGTTTATTCATTCGTTTTGTTTTTTTAGATTCCACATACAAGTGAAATCCTACGGTATTTGTCCTTCTCTGACTTGACTCACTTAGCGTATTATCCTCTAGGTCCATCCATGTTCTCACAAACGACAAGATCTCATCCCTTTTTATGGCTAAGTAATATTCATATATATATATATATACACACACACACACACACACACACACACACATCTATATATATATATAAGGTATATATAAATATATCTACAAGAAACTTGTTCATATAACCTCTTCTTCTTTATCCATTCTTCTATCCATGGACACCGAGATTGCGTCCAATATCTTGGCTATGATACATGATGTTGCAGTAAATATAGGGTCATACATCTTATCAAATTAGTGTTTTTGTTTTCTTTGGGTAGATACCCAAAATCCTATTTCTGATTTTTAATTAAACTCCGAGCTGTTTTTCACAGTGGCTGTACTATTTTACATTCCCACCAACAGTACACAAATTTGTTTTTTGTCTCTATACCCTTGCCAACACCTGTTCTTTCTTGTCTTTTTGATACTATCCATTCTCACTGGTGTGAGGAGGTATCATGTTGTGGTTTTGATTTGCATTTCCTTGATGATTAGTGATGTGGAGCATTTTTTCATGTCTGTCTTCTTTGGGGAAATGTCTGTTTAGATTCTCTGCCCATTTTTAAATAGGATTGTTTGTTTTGGTGTTGACTTCTATAAGTTCTTTATATATTTCGGATAATTCCTTATTGGAAATATTAATATATTTGATCAATTTCTGCCTTTATGTTGTCTGTTAAGATTTGCTTTATATATTTAAGTGCTGTAATGTTGGATGCATGGTATTTACAATTGTTATATCCTTTTTGGATTTATTCATTTATCATTATATAATGCCCTTCTTTGTCTCTTGTTACAGTCTTTGTTTACCGTCAGTTTTGTCTGTTATAAGCATTGCTACTGTGGATTTTGTTTTTGTTTTTGTTTTTGCTTCCATTTGCATGGGATATCTTTTTCCATCATTTTACTTTTAATCTATATGTGTCTTTAGGTCTGAAGCAAGTCTCTTGTAGGCAGTATAGATGGGTCATTGTTTTTATCCATTCAGTCATCCTATGTCTTTTGATTGGAGCATTTAGTCCTTTTACATTTAAAATAATCGTTGATAGGCACGCACTTATTGCCATTTTGTTTATTGTTTTCTGGTTGTTTTTGTAGGGCTTCTCTCTTCCTTTCTTCTTCACTTACTCTCTTTCACTGTGGTTTGATGGCTTTCTTTAGTGTTATACTTGGATTTCTTTCTCTATTTTTGTGTCTCTAGTATTTTGATTTGTGGTTACCGTTGGGTTCGTATATAACATCCTACGTGTATAGATAGCAGTCTACATTAAGCTGATGGTCACCTAAGTTTGAACACTTTCTAAAAGCACTAAATTTTTACTCCTTCCTCCACATTTTATGTATATGATGAAATACTTTGCATATTTTTATTTTGTGTATCCCTTCACTAATTTTGTAGATATAATTGATTTTATTACTTTTGAATTCTAACCTCTATACTGGCTTTATCAATAATTAATCTACTACCTTCACTATATGTTTGCTTTTAGCTGTGAAATTTTTTCCTTTTATAGTTTTCTTTTAGTATGGCCTTTTTTTCCACTTAAATAATTCACTCTAACATTCCTTGCAAGGCTGGTTGAGTAGTAATATATTCCTTTAATTTTTGTTTGTCTGATAAACTCTTTATGTCTCTTTTATTTTGAATGATAACCTTGTTGGATATCCTTAGTTGTAGGTTTTTTTCTTTTCATCACCTTCAGTATACCTTGCCACTCTCTTCTGGCCTACAAACTTTTTCCTGAAAAATCAGCAGACATCCTTATGGGGTTTCCCTTGTATGTAACTGTTTCCTTTTGATGATTTTAAAACTCTTTTTATCATTATTTTTTGTCATTTTGATTATTTTGTGTCTTGGTATGGACCTCCTTGTGTTAATCTTGTTAGGGTTCTCTGTGATTCCTGGATCTATGTGTCTGTTTCCTTCCCCAGATTAGGAAGTGTTCAGTATTATTTCTTTAAATCAGTTTTCTGCCCCTTTCTCTCGCTTCCCCTTCTGGAATCCCTATAAAGTGAATGTGATTATGCTTGATGTTACAGAGCTCCTTTAACCTATTCTCCCTTTATTATTCTTTTTTTTTTCCTTTTGTTGTTCAGCTTGGTTGCTTTCCATTACCCAGTCTTCCAGATTGCTGATCCATTCTTCTGCATTCTCTAATCTGCTGTTGATTCATTCTAAGTGTATTTTTTTCATTTCAGTTATTGAATTCTTCACCTCTACCTGGTCTTTTTTATGTTTTCTATGTCTTTGCTGAGGTACTTACTGAGTCCGTCTATTCTTTCCTCAAGTCCAGTGAGTATCTTTAAGACGATTACGTTGAACTCTTTATCAGGCATATTGCTTATCTCTGTTTCATTTAGCTTTTTTACTCTGATTTCGTTTTGTTCTTTCATTTGGAACATATTCCTCTGACTCCTCATTTCTTTTCTCTCTCTGTTTGTTTTTGTGTTAGGTAGGTCAACTGTGTCTCCTGATCTTGAAAGTAATGGTCTTATATAGAAGTCTTTTGGTACCTTATAGTACCATCCCCTGATCACCAGGACCACACACTGCAGGGGTGTTCCCTGTGTGAACTGTGTGTGTCTTCCTGTTGTGGCTGAGCTGTGACTGCTTCGCCTGTGGTGGGCACACTGGGCAGGGTCTTCTCCCTATGCTACTGAGAGAGCTATTGCAGTTACCATAGCAACTGGTTGGTGGGCGGGGCTGGCATTCAGCCCCAGCTATCTGAAATTAGCCTGTGTGCCACAGTTTTAGGTGCACTAAAGGGTAGGGCTCACTCCCTGCACAGCTAGCTAAGAGGCCCAGCTGCAGGGACTACAGATGTGGTGTGTGTGTTATCTCCCTCCCACTGGGGGTGGGGAAGGGCAGGAGTTACTTTGGAGTGGTGCTGGTCCCATTAAGGGCTGCCTGCCAGACGTGGTGGAATGGGAGCTGCTTTGGTAGGATGCCTGAAGAAGCGGGTGGATTGGCTCCACAGGGGAATGTGGGGGCAGGGCACATGATGCGAGCAAGGTAGGTGTAGACTGTTGTGCTGCCTCCCACAAGTGTCTGGCTATCTGGGCTGGGGGAGAGGGGAAATGGCACCTGCCAGCGCTTTTGTTTCTGGAAAACTCTCCTGCAGATCCTTGCCCCTCCAGCATACATTATAAGTTTGGTCAATAGATCTCCTTCACACATATCCCAGGTGCTTTTCAAACCCCTGCTTCTGTGCTGTGTTGTGGGTTGAGTTATTTAGTATGCTGGCTCTTTAAGGGCAGGGACTCAGCTTCTTATCATCCTCTCATTCTCCCAGAGTTAAGCCCTGCTGAGAACTCCTGGAATTAATTAAGCCCCACTGGTTTTCAGAGCCAGACTTGTGGGGACTTTTCTTCCCAGGGCAGGTCCCTAGGGTGGGTGGCACCCAGTGTGGGGTATGATCCCCTCTCTCCTCCATGCTTTTGAGGTCCCTTCTGTTGTGGTTAGTCCAACCAGGGGTTAGGCTCCCAACCACAACCCCACCCCTCCTACCCTTTTCGATGTGCAATTCTCTCCATGACTAGCTGCAGAGGTTTGTTCTGCCAGTCTTCTGGTCATTTTCAGAGTAAGTTGTACAGGTGTAGTTGTTGCCTCAGTGTGTCCATGGGATGTGGTGAGCTCGGGATCCCTGTACCCCACCATATTCCTGGTTCTCTCCTTTAATAAAATTATATAAAAGTTTGTTTTGAATGCAGAAGCAGAACAACAAAAATAACAGACAAGTTGGGTGTCAAAAGGTAGAGAGTATTATTTGGGATGGGAAAACCAATTAGAAGAATGTTTTATTTGCTGATATATATATTCTTTCTTTGCTAGTTCAAGTCTTGGAAAATAAAATAATGAATTATTGAACTATTTATGCTGAATTAGTATTATCTTCTAAATTTCAACCAGGGCAGGACTTGTGAGGAGACACAGGTACTAAAAAAGAGCCAGGGGGTTAGAGAATCCACTCCTGGAAGCAATGTCCTCAGACACTAAAAGAGATTCCAGATTAGTGTCAAGTGATTTCACATTCTTTCATCTGTGCGAGAACCTTTTCTGAGCACTTAAAAGGAATGACATTAGCATGACATTTGAATATCAGGTTCAGTATCTGCCTCTTCTCCTAGAAAAATACTTTGGAATCTGTTCTCATAACTGGGATATCACCAGCTTTGTATCTCTCACTTAGCTGAATATCACACAGTCCCCTGAGGATTGTTATTAAAGCATTTAACAATTTATAAAATCACAGAATCTTGAAAAAACAAAAAAAGGACACCAAAGCTTTAGGCCAACTTGCTTGATTTAGAATTATGCACAAGGAGATCAGCTGAAAGCACTCACTCTGATGGAGCACTTATTCAAATTTCCCACTGTGTTTGTACTGCCAACCATCTTGTTCTGGAAGATCTTGGTTTGGTCACACTACCCTTTACAAACATAAAAAGCCTCTCTAACATTCACCATGAAGATGATTTATTGTTACTTATGATAATCAGGTGAGATTTGCATACTGTGAAGTATTTAAGTCCCATTAAGATGGGTATGCAGCATTCTCTGAAGATAATTATAACATATTTAAACAAACAGAACATGTAATTATTGCACCGTTCCTACAAAAAAAATCCTTTCTTCATCCCAAACTAGATCTGGTTACTGTTCATTATTGCATCTAGTGTAGCCGGACCAATAAAACTTTCTGTGATGATGGAAATGTTCTGTAATATTTGTACTGTTCAAGACACAATACATAAACCCAAACAAAAGTGAGCCACCTTGAATGTCTTTCTCATTCATTCACTCATTCATTCACTGAGAGCCTAGTTTGGCTCAGGTAACATGGATAGGCACTGGGCACACAATGTCAGGGGAGACACTGCCCCTACCCATGAGAAACATGTGAGATGATAACTCATCAGACAGATGGAATACAATACAATGAGTTGGTTACAAGGTGCTGAAAAAGGACACAGAGAGACACCTAACCCAAATGGGTGAAAGAGATTGGAGATTTACAACTTGGAGCATGTTATGTACTTCGCTAATTTTTCATACTAGATAAGACCTCTTTCTCATTTTTAAAATAAGGAACTAGGTCTCAGAAAGCTGTGATTTACCCTCATTAACATGAAATCTACCCAACCAGATAGCTTTTGTTGCAAAATTCATATATTTTCTACTGTTGTCCAGCAGTTCTTCAAAGAAGCTATCCAAAATCACCCAACTTCTTCTATGTTTTGCTATAAAAATTAAGAAGGGGGTTTTGAGTAAGATAAGGGTGAGGCAACTACTACAGTATTCTACATTAAATTAAATCCATGAACGATTAGTTAATGGCATACGCATAGATATATTTATAATTGATTAAATTTTATGTTTGTAGGGGCGCCTGGGTGGCACAGCGGTTAAGCGTCTGCCTTCGGCTCAGGGCGTGATCCCGGCGTTACGAGATCGAGCCCCACATCAGGCTCTTCCGCTATGAGCCTGCTTCTTCCTCTCCCACTCCCCCTGCTTGTGTTCTCTCTCTCACTGGCTGTCTCTATCTCTGTCAAATAAATAAATAAAATCTTTAAAAAAAAAAAATAAAATAAAAAAAAATAAAAAAAAAATTTTATGTTTGTGGTTATTCTATCAAAAAATAATGGACACTATGAACTTGGTTAACAGGCAGTACTTCAACTTAAATAGTTTCTACTCAGAGAACGCTTCCTGAGAAGTCAAAGGTACCAAGTTGTTCATATGTCCTTGTGAGAACACTTGAGTATAGTTTTTCTATATTTCCTCATGAAAGCACTCACTCTGACATTCCATCTTCGTCTCTGGTGGCATTCCCTAAATCAGTAGTTCTTTTTTTTTTTTTTTTTTTCAATTTTTCCATCCGTTGTTTAAACCTCATCCTACATTTGGGAAACCATACATAACTTGTTCATCACATAACTCACTAAACGAGACTGAACACTTTGTCAAGATGATTTCTTTTTAAGAAGTTAGGGAAATGTTCAATTTATCAATACATTCCAGTTTTGCCAGGAAAGCATCCTTTCTCATCAAGCTAGGCTTGTGTGTTACTCCTTATAAAATGTCACCAGAAATCGTGTGAATGGACTGACTCCTTACCAAACAGCCATGATTGACAGTGGGTTGAACAGAAATCTAATACTCAATGAAAAATACCCTTATAAATATTTGCTGAATGAAAACTTTTAATCTCCATTCCACTTTTCTCAGTTGTTTTTTTAGTGAAACCAATGCAGATATCCAATAATTATATATGTTATATATATTTTTTAAATTTTGAATTTTTTTCTTACTTGCAGTGCTTGTCTAAGTTCTTGATATTCAGGACATAAAATATAAGGATAAATTCACTTGGATTTCACCTAACTGCCCTCCCTTCACACTTGTACTACTGAGAAGTGAGTTTGTGGGGCTCACTTCTTGAGTGTTGCAAAGCTATATAACGTAAGAGTTTATAAAAAGCAGATATCTTTCTTCAATGAATTCTTAGAAACAGGGGAATTAAGCAAGAATCTAAAGGTAAATAGAAACCACAGATAGTGAAAACAATCTTTGAATGGTAGAAATCACGTTTCTAAGAAAGGAAAGTGGGAGGAGAAGGGATAAAAAAAGAACAAACATTTTTATTTTTGACACCTGTAATGTTCAGAAAAGGAAGAGGAAAAGCAGATTAAGTTTGTGACAGTTTCATCATCTGTGGGGCCACAGAGTCAGTACTATGCCTATCTAAGAATACCAGCTATCTTTATTATTATCTCTCACAGTTCACTACACTGTGTGGGTTCAGCTAGATGGTTCTCACATGGAGTTGCTCATGCAGTTGCAGCCAGATGTTGGCATCAAAGGCTGAACTACGCTAGGTTCTTAAGGGGGCCCACTTGCATTGCTCGCCATTGGCTGGAAGCTCAGATGGAGCTGTTAATTGCAACACTCATGTTCCTCTTCATGAGCTTGCACTTTTCTCAGCATGGTGGCTGGATTTAGAAATAAAGTTTCACGGGGTGCCTGGGTGGCTCAGTCAGTTAAGTATCTGACTCTTGATTTCAGCTCAGGTTGTGATCTCAGGGTTGTGAGGTTGAGCCCTGCGTCAGGCGCTGTGCTCAGTGTGGAAACTGCTTGAGATTCTCTCTCCCTCTCCCCTTCTTCTTAGTTTACATGGCTCAACCAAAAATGATAAGGAGGCATATTTATTTATGAACAAAGATAAAGTAACCAATTACCTTTCCTCCCATTTTCCCATCTCTGGTCCCATGGCAGAATGGTTTCACTGAAGGAACATTGTTTCCTTTGGGAGAACATGTAGCTTATGGGGCGTCCAGGAAGTGTTAATGGTTTGTCCTGGCCTACAACTCAACTTTATAGGGCCTGAGATCACCTAACTTTAGAAGAGGTAGAGAAGTGAGTTTGGGTTTCAAAGAAGTATGAAAGGGAAGTGAACGTCATTAATTGTGTTTGCTCTGGTGTATGTCCAGGCCTCAGGATTTTACAGATTTCCCCTCTCCTACTATTTCCCTAGTTCCTATACACCAAAACCATGTCCTCACTGATCACTACTCTCAAAGCTGAGATCAAAGATTGGGCTCATCTCTCATTGCATTATTCTTTCTTTTCTCAAGGTCCAGGCAGAAGACTGGGATCCAATTATTATAGATTCAGCTACTTCATTTAATGAAAGTAATTTAGTAAGTTAGACAAAGTAGAATTTAAGCCAAAAATGGTTAACCAGATAAAGATGGCTATTTCAATTTATATTCATAAAATGCAATCCATCAAGAAGATAAAATAGTGATGAAAGTTTATATACTGATGAACATAGCATAAAAATACGTAATTAAAAAATGAATCAAAATAAAAGAAAAAAATGTTATAAAACATCCTATTTCAAGTAGGAGACACTCCTCCATCAGAGGTTGATATTTCAAATGATAGATAATAATAATGATGATGGTAAGGATTTAAAGTGATAAGATGATAAAGGATTTAAAAATAGTTAATCTGGTTGATTTAATAGCCCCACGGACAGTATTTAGATGCCATACTCTCTGATGCCTCTTTGCTTCAAGTTATATTGTTCCACCCATTTAGAAAGTCTTTTCCTGCCTTCTCTATCTACTCATTGTTAAGTCCTTCCTCAAATACTAGTTTCTCAGTGGTATCTTCTTGTCATGAGGATTAAGCATAGCATCTTACATATGCCTTTTCCTAGACTTGTTTCCTTGTGCTTTCTGGTACGACTGATTATTTTCATGTCTGGTTTCTGATCAGTCATGAAGGCAGCAGCAATCTCATCTTTGTATCCCCAGTATTTAGCCTAATACATGGTGGCTGTGGGGACTCAGAGAATAATTGCTGAAGGAAAGGAGAGTATGGCCATGAAG
Source organism: Ursus maritimus (assembly GCF_017311325.1). Lineage (NCBI taxonomy): Eukaryota > Metazoa > Chordata > Mammalia > Carnivora > Ursidae > Ursus > Ursus maritimus. The sequence goes on from NW_024426552.1 coordinate 53,309,072, forward strand.
GTACAACCCTCTTTATCAGCATAAGGCAGGGACAGCAATAAGGACATTCTCTCCTCTGTGAAGGTTCATCTGTGAAGATGACACATACCTGAGGAGAAGCCAGTCTGCTCAGTGGCCCAAAGCAGACCCATTCTATGGAGATAATTTAATTTGGGAGAACATGTAGGGTCCTGGGATCAAGTCCTGAATCAGGCTCCTTGCTCAGTGGGAGCCTGCTTCTCCCTCTCCCTCTGCCTGCCTCGCCCTGCTTGTGTTTTCTCTCTCTGTCAAATAAATGAATAAAATCTTTTAAAAAATTTAAAACTTAAGAAATAAATTAACTGATTCATCTAAGAAGTATTTGGAAGGTGGTGCCTGGGTGGCTCAGTCAGGTAAACATCTGCCTTCAGCTCAGGTCATGATCCCAGGGTCCAAGGATCCAGCCCCATGTCAGGCTCCCTGCTCAGCAGGGAGCCTGCTTCTCCCTCTCCTCCCCACTCCTGCGCTCTCTGTCACTATCTTCATCTCTCTCCCAAATAAATAAATAAAAATCTTTAAAAAAAAAAAAAAGAAGTATTTGGAGGGCCCACTTGTGATGATTTTTTCCTAAGTTTCTCTGGGAAGGCTCTTCAGAAAAAAAAGCCTAATGGAACCACCCAATGCAAGGATGAGGAGTTGGTAGTTTGATGTAGTCAAAGTGAAACAAGCTGGTGAAGAACCAGCCGTAGCCAAATCATGGCCTTGGGAAGAGTTTATCCTTTATATTTTCCATTCTTGTGATTCTTGTGTGGAAAAAGCCCTGAGAAATAGTAGCTTGAAGCAGTCCTTTCAGAGGTGACATTTAAAAATCAATCGGTATAAATGGATCCAATCCTGAAGCCTGCATTGTCTGGTTTTGACAGCTAAAAGGTAATTTAAAAGATTTAATGATTTAATCAGTCTCTTAGTGGATCATGTAAGAGGAAAGTCTATTTTAAAGCAAAGCAAGTGTGTTTAAAAATCTTTAATCATCACCCTCCCCTCTACAACTTCCACCCAAAAAGTATCTTCTCCCTCCAATTCTCTCTCTTTTCCACCTTCAACTCTCCCAAATTCCTCCCTTCCCCAGCTCTTGATGTTTCCCCCAAATAAACACAACCTTAGTTCTACTTCACATCCCATTAATCTCATCCATTTCTTTAGAACCAAGGAGTGCTCTGGAGGTGACTCAAAACACAAAATCCTTAGAATCCTTGAGAAAGAACAAAAATTGTGAATGCTCGGGAATTAATCATTTGTTCATTAGGAAAATGTCTACATTTTGTAACAAAAAAAGAAAGAGAGAAAGAAGGAAAGGAAAAGAAGCCTTGAGGAAGAGTCATACCATGAGATGCGTAAACAAGAGAATAAAATCGCCTGACATTTTCCCTTAAACTCAGTTTGGGAATTACTCTGGAAGGTGGGCCTCCTATTTTAAGAGAATAAAACCTGATACAGCACTGTGCTGTAGATAAGGCTGGATTCAAACAAGTAGCTGAGAGATAAAGGTTACCTTGAGCCTTCATCATGGGGCTGGATGAAAATACAGACATTCGTGATATGGTCCCTTTTTTGTTTTTATCCACTACATTTATACCAGGAACATCTGAAGTCAGGTTAATTTATAATGTACTTGATAGTAAAATGATGGGTGAAAATTTCAGCAAGTTTTTTTGAGCTGGTTATTGAATGGAACATATGACCAGATGTGAGGAAAGTTGGAGTCAAATCTGTATGAAACAAAACTCCCCGAGGGGATGCTCGCATGGTCACCAAGCATCCTGGATGTAGAAGCAAGATACTTTGCCTCCAAGTCTGCCTTTCTACGTTCTACAGAGAGATAAAAATTATAAATTTAAAAGACTTGCTTATGATTTTTTTTTTTTTTTTTTTTTTTTTTTTTTTTAGTATTTCTTCACAAAGATGTATGTTTTCTTAGCCAGGAAAAGTTGCTGGTCAGAATTTTTAAACTGAGGGATAAATTGCTACTTTTTCTTCATTAATAAAATGAAAAGTCTCCATGGCAAAGAGTAAAACTGGGAAAGGTACATGAATTTATTTCTCACTTTTCAGCTAAACAGTCACTCACAAATTTAGCTTATTCCGCAGATAATTTTTCAAAGCTGAACCTTCAATACATAACTTCAGTGCGCTGTGAATACAGAGCAGCATAAGACAAAACGAATTTAAACCAGAAAACATTTAACAATTGGGTAAGAGTTTTGATAGAGAAAACAGATTATTTAGGACACTTACTTCATTTGCAGGGTTGGATTAAAAAATGGTACTCTCGGGGCACCTGGGTGGCGCAGTCGTTAAGCGTCTGCCTTCGGCTCAGGGCGTGATCCCAACGTTCTGGGATCGAGCCCCACATCGGGCTCCTCCGCTAGGAGCCTGCTTCTTCCTCTCCCACTCCCCCTGCTTGTGTTCCCTCTCTCGCTGGCTGTCTGACTCTCTGTCAAATAAATAAATAAAATCTCTAAAAAAAAAAAATGGTACTCTCATTAGTCACATCTTTCTTGGCCGAAAAAATACTGCTTTCAAGGATTAAAACAGAATGATCAATGGACCAAAAATGAGCAACTCTGCTAGCCCATTATATGACACAGGAACTTGACTTCTCAGGAAAAATGTACACATCTAAATTTCTGTTAACAGTTGCCTGAAATCCTTGTGCTTCATACTCCCAGTCATCACCCCATAGTGATTTTCCTGACTGTGTTTATAAGCACTGAAGTGAAGACTGTCATGTTTCAGTTGGTAGGGCTCCCATGACCAAGTATCACAGTCTGGGTGGCTTAAACAACAGAAATGTATTTCATCACAGTTTTGGAGCTAGAAGTCAAGGTGTTGGCACAGTTGATTTCTTCTGAGGCCTTTCTCATTAGTTTGCAAATAGCTGTCTTCTTCCTGCATCTTTACATAGTGTCCCTTCCGTGTGTGTTTGTGGCCTAATCTCTTCTCATAAGGACACCAGTCATACTGGATTAGGACCCACTCATATGACCTCATTATCCCTTATGATTAGCTGAATTTATCAGCATATTAAAAAAAAAAAGACAAGATGACCAAGTATGATTTATCTCCAGAATACAAGGACCATTCACTATTAGGGAATTCGTTAATTTAATTCACCATATTAATAGACCAAAGGGAAAAATCATTTCAGTATCTCCATACATGCTGAAAGATCTTTGGGGAAAAAAAAAAGATCAACGTCCATTCCTGATAAAAAAAAAAAAAAAAAAAAATTCAATAAAATAGTAAACATGATAAAAAGCATATACTTCGGTACTTAAAGTAATCATTTTATCTAATGGAGAAACTCTAGAGGCTTTTGCAATAAAGTTAAGAACAAGGCAAGGATGCCCATTACTTCTATTATGATTTAGCATTATACTGCAGACTTTTAACTCACAATATTATATTTCTTAATGTGGGTAATGATTTTATAATCATTCTCTAAATTGTACATGTGTACTTTGTACATTTTATGAATATGTATTTTACAATAAAAAGATTAAAAATGTAACATAAGAAAACCATATATATGTACATTTAAAAAGGCTCTTTGATGTAATTTATGTCCATTTGTACATCTAAGATTTGTGGCCGAAGGACATGCAGCCAGGCATTTTCAACAAAATGAAAGGAAGCACCGTGGATGCAAGACGTGCAGCATGAGGTGGAAAATGGCTCTGTAGCCTTTTTATTGCTGGTGATAAAAATCTAAATCAATGGCCATTGACGTCTTGTCAAGAAGGAAAACACGAATATTTTAAGATTTAAGTATGAAACTTTCATATGCAAAAGACAGCCAATGAAAGTTAAATGCAGGTTTCAGCTCCAACATTTAAAGAGCTTGGAGGCCCTCTCTCCAAGCTACCAAGAAAATCAATATCTTTTCTTGCAGTCATCAGAGAATGAGTTTGCAGCACAAAATCCTGCCTGACATCTGGAGAGACAGAAATCCAGCATCATAGTAAGATTTGCTTACCTAGAGTAGACATCACTGATGGCATAAACTGATAGAAATACTTAAATGGCGATTTTAATGGATTGTTGGAAGTTATCTATGAACTAATGTGAGAATAACTCCTGGGGGTCAAAGTTTTAGGGGGCACGCCACACTTTTATGGACTTTATATCCAGGAAACCCAACAAGTTCTCATGGCAAAGATCTGAGAACGATAGCTGTTTTCGTGACAGAATAATTGCTGTGAAATGCACCTGCCTGGGGCCCTCCTCCTAACAAAGGCCTACTTCCCATGGGGGGGGGGGTGAAAAAAAAACTTTATCAGCCTGTTCCAGAACTGTGGCAGAAAGACACTGCTCCCACTCCAGCCTCACCTAGCCCTAAGGAAGGTGGTGGGGTAGGGAGAGCTACACAAGAAGAATCATTTGTGAAAGTCATAAACCAGAGATGCAGCTCACTGAAAGGCCGAGACTAAACTGAAAGATTACAGAATGCCCCCTCCACCAACACCTTACCACCACACCAACAGGGTTCCAGTGTAACTGCAGTGGATTACAGCTGAAAGACCGATGAGACCCAGATTCTGTTTGAAGCAGCAGTACTTAGGCAAGCCCAGAGTCAATGTGGGAGACAGAACGTGAGGACACTAGAGAAATTTGACGCCTCTCTCAGCTACAGAAAATAGTACACAAAGCCCAACTCCTAGCCAAATTAACATAAACCCTCACACTGGAGACCTATTTAGCTGAGTTCCTATTTCCCAATACAACATATCTGGCCTTCAAAAAGGCATGGCAAAAGGCAAAAAAGAACACAGTGTAAAAAGACAAATCATCAGAACTAGACTCAAATATGACACAGATGTTGGAATGATCAGAAAATCATAACATATATATGGTTAAGTTAAAGGCTCTCATGGAAAATGTAGACAACATCAAGAACATGGATAATATAAATAGAGAAATGGAAATTCTAAGAAACACCAAGAAATGCTAGGAAGACTCGAGATGGCTGAATAAAGAACTAGTGTGTTTAAAGACAGGTTACTTGAAAATCTCTAAGTCGAAATTTAAAGAGAAGAAAAAATGAAGAAAATAAAACAGAGCATTAAAAAACTGTAAGACAAGAAGAAAGAGAAAAGGGAATCAAATATTTGAAATAATGTCATGGAAAACTTTCCAAAATTCATGGCAGACACCAAGCCACAAATTCAGGAAGCCCAGAGAACAGAAAACAGGATAAATATCAAAAGATACACCCAGCTGTATCAGAGTCAGACTGCAGAGAACCAAAGACAACTTGAAAATCTTGAAAGGAGCCAGGAAATAAGGAAGCAAAGAAACACCTTATCTATGGAAGAACAAGAATGAGAATGACATCAGGCTTATGAGAAAAGAGGAAAACCAGAGGAATAATATAATGAAATACTGAAGGTGTTGAAAGAAAAAAAAATCCATCACCTTAGAATTCTGTATGTGGTGAAATTATACTTGACGAGTGAAGGAGAAATGAAGACTTTCTCAGACGAGCTAAAATGGAATAAAATCATCACCAGCATACCTACTGTGCAAGAAATGTTTAAAGACTTTTTCCCGGAAGAAGGAAAACCACATAGGTCAGAAATTTGGATTTACATCAAGAAAGGAAAAGTTTTAGAGAAAGAATAAATGTGGGTAAAATAAAATATTTTTTTATTCTTAACTGACCTAAAACATAGCTATCTAGAGCAATAATAGTAACAGTGTATTGGGTAATTATAACATCACGGATAAATAAATGGATGGCAGCAAGAGGTGAGGGGGAGGAATTGGGAACTCTGTCAGAAGGTTCCTGCACTATACATGAAGTAGAATAGTTTTACTGAAGGCAGATTTAGTTAAAAATGTATATTACAAACTCTAGGACAAACAGTGCATTATGTTTTTAAAAAGTATAACTGACATGCTAAGAGAGGAGTGAAATAGAAAATACTCATAAAATACATGCTTTGAAGCATAGAAGGCAGAAACAGAAATCTCTGACAATCAATAGAAAAGTTACAAAATTTGCTTATATTAATCCAAATATCTCAATAATCACTTTAAATGTGATGTGAATGATTTTTTTTTTTTTTTTAGCGAGAGAGAGCATGCACATGAGCAGAAGAAGGTGGGAAGGGGCAGAGGGAGAGAGAGAATCCTAAGTAGCCTCCATGCTTAGCATGGAGGTGGACATGAGGCTCAAACTCATGACTCTGAGATCACGACCTGAGCCAAAATCAAGAGTCCGACGCTCAACAGACTAAGCCACTTGCCCCTAAATGCGAATGGTTTAAATGCACTAATTAAAAGACAGAGACTGTCAGGGTGGATTAAAAAAACAATACCCAACTCTATGTGATCTCAGAGAAATCATTTGAAATATAAGGACACCGATAGGTCAAAATTAAAGAGATGGAGAAATATACACCATGCTAGCCCTCATAATCGTGACAAATGTACCAATGTAAGGTAGGATTATAGGGGAAACTGGGTGTGAGGCATGTGAAACTCGATGCTATCTTCGTCATAGTTCTGTAAATTTAAAAGTACTCAATAATTAAAAGTTTGCAAAAAATAGGCATATAATAAATTATTTGAGCAACAAACAAGACAAGACAGTTATATGTAAAATCAAAGTTAAACATAAAATACCTTTGATTAGAAAATTTTAAAAAGCTGCCCTGAAATGTGCATCTTAAAGATCATGACATCTCTTATCTTGCCATCCTGCTCTACACGATGAATGATAACCGTGTATCAGGCTGATAGAATATATAATTCAAAAGCCAGTCTTCTATAAAATCCGCTTATTGTTCACCAAGAACTGATACTAATTTACCCATTTATAGGGAGGGGGGTGGGGGAATGGGATAGACTGGTGACGGGTAGTAAGGAGGGCACGTATTGCATGGTGCACTGGGTGTTATACGCAACTAATGAATCATCGAACTTTACATCGGAAACCGGGGATGTACTGTATGGTGACTAACATAATATAATAAAAAAAAAATTTACCTATTTATATACGTTAGAATTTCAGGAGAGATAAAAATACAAAAGTATATAACAAAATGAAGTCCTTTACCATATTTAAGTGTAAAACATGGCTAAGTTACCGTACAGTTTAGGATTGTCTAGGTTTCCTAGTTTGATTTAGCACTAAGTCCATTCTGTTAGGAAACAAGCACTGGGCAGCTCCGATATTCATGGAACTGTTTCAGGCACTATGGAGAATCACAAAAATGCATAAGAAATAGTCTCTGCCCTAGGACGGTTACATAATACAATTTAAAGGCATTTACATACTACTTCTATAACATGTACCCTTTCCTGCAAATCCAGATGCATTTTACACTAATAGAGCCACTAAATAAGTTGGACCTTGGCCTGATAGGGTTTTGCTGGACAGTGAGTTTGTGTGTTTCACCTGTAAGAGAGAAACACTATTGATTTCTTCTCAACAACATGGTAGTTGAGTTAACATTGAGCTATTAATAGTACCATTCGATTTTTAAAAATTTATCTGCATTTCCTTACCTGACTAAAACTATTTTCTCATTTTTCTTGCGGATATATTAATTCAGTGTTATTCAAATACATGGAAGTTTCCGAAACAGCTGTGAAATTCCAATATTTACCCTTAGCCATGATTCTCAAAATGATTTATTAGCCTTTTATTTTGTCTGAATAGTTTTAAGTGCTTCAATCTGGCAGCTTTTTGGTATCAAATGAGGACATGGGTTCTGAGCGAAGTGATATCCTTATGCTGTGATCTCTTCCTCCCAAATAGTTTGGCTTTTATTAATGGCAGGGCAATATTGAGCTTTTTGTATAATCACGATTGCTAGCAATTTGTTTTGCTATTTCTAATACAATGTCTTCACTGATAGAAGAATGATGGCAAACAGGAACAATGTGTATGAATATTTACTAGAATAATTAGCAAGGAGTGGCTCTCTAGAGTATGAAAGTGAAAAGAGGCAGAAGAGCCTTTTTAAAATTGTAATTCTCTCTGTAGCAAGAACAGGCTAAAGTTGAAAAGGTTTATACCAACGTATGCAAAGCACTTCAATAAGATTAAATAAATAGCCACTGTATACATAACGCATATATGCTCCTTCCTTCTTCTCTCCTTTTTTGTCCAGAAATGTAGATTTCTTAAAAATCTTAAAACTCATCACCATCGTCGTTGTTGTTGTTGTTGTTTGCTAACTCTACTGAGCTTTCTTGGAAATGATGCCAGTTAAGACTCAGTGGTGGGAGGAGGAGGGTTAGGGGCAGAGTGGCGGTTTCCCACAGGAAATCCATCTCGCAGCTTGTAGTAAAACTGATTTCAAGGACAGATTAATGAGGTTGCAACTTGCTGATCATCCTAACACCCATCTTTTGCCATTTCCGAACAAGATGGCAAGTGTCGGCAGCTTGATCTCTTGACACCAAAAGCCCTTAGCTCTATCTTTCAATACTGCCATTGCAAATTCACCTATTCGTGCAGTTTACAAAGAGTTTCCGAAACTGAATGAGTTTAGTAGCATGGAACTCCTGCCTTACTCTAGTGAAAAACCACGCAAATGCTGTCGGTGCATTCATTGTAGATGAAATCACAGGGAAAATCCCTTCTCTCGAACTGTACTTGCTATTCAATCTAGAAAATGTGTAAGAGAATACAGTGTGAAAACTTTGAGCTGGGCACACTGAGAGGTACAAAGACAAATAAGGGAAGACCTGCGAGGTGTGGCCAAGGCTAAAGAGAAGGCAGTGGCAGCGGGACATGGCGCAACTGGCATAATGTAGACAAATTATGGTTTTGCTTTTTTCTCCACCCCTCTCCTTAGTGAACAGATGACATTTTGTCTAGTTCCACAAATACCCAGTGACCACACGGTCCACAACTCTCTACTACGGAGCCACATCCAAGCCCAGTAACACTGAGCTCCAGAAAAGTCCTTCATCTCCAACTGCTCCTCTTTCTCCATCACTAACAAGACTCCTAATCATTGCAAGAAACACCAGTTACTTTAACCCAGCTTATAGAATGCTTCAGCAGCATCTATCAATCCAGGCCGAGCTCTACAGAACAGTTTCCACTGGGTCTTGGAAGGCCTTATGCTGACTACTTTCACCCTGGGGTTAACAGCAAAATTCTTGCTGAGTCTTCCAAGGCGGTCGTTCCTGATGAGTAGGGTAACAGGTTGGGGAAATCTCAGAATGGTGTCTCTTTAACTTTCAAGGTCTCTTAGTCAAATTAAGACAATGATAATCACTTCTGCCTAATGGCCAAGCCTATTAAATCCTGTCTCTCCCCACCCTTCCCTCAGATGGCAATCACTAAATATTTGTTCAATGAATAAATGCATGAATGAATGAATACAAAATGCAACTGTACCACCTCTCGGAGTGGCAGTCGTAATACCTATTGTTATCCTCTCATGCATTCTAGGCGGTATTGAAGGGAAAATTTCCTGTGGGAAATTTTTACTGGATGTCAAACTAAATGAGGACTGTCATTCAGGGAAGTTGGTTAATAACAGTTACTTTTTAAAATCGACAAATATTTGCTGAGCGCTTACTGTGTGCAGTCGCTTTCTAGACATTGGGGAAGCAGTGCTGAAGAAGACAGACATGGGGCCTGACTTCCTGGAGCTTAGAGTCTTGTGGAGGAAAGTAGACCATACAGAAAAACATAAGCAAAGTCATTTCCATTCTAATGTGTTACACAGGAAATGGGATATAATAGAGTAGGGTGCACCTGGGGAGAGGAGCGCCCTACTTCAGTCAGAGTTCTAAAGGAAGGCTGTGCTGAATATTTAAATTTGAGCTGGGCCACTGAGGAGGAGATCAAAGAAGCTTTACAAGGAAACATTTTACCCTCTCCAAGCAGGGCAAAGGCTGGAGGTGATAAAGATCTTATCTTGATCAAGCGGGTAAAAAAAGGCTACTGAGGCTCCAGAGGAGGGGTTGGCACATTTTTTCTCAAACTTGACAGTGACTATTTTAGGCTTTTCAGGTCAGGTGTTCTCTGTGGAAACTACTCAACTCTGCTTTGCGCACAAAAGCCGCCATAGATGTCCATAAATGATTGAGTGTGGCTGTGTTCTAACGAAACTTTATCTGCAAAAACAGGTGATGGGGGGATTTGCCCCATGGGTTGTAATTTGCTCTGCTCTAGACAATAGAGCAAAAGGAAAAACGTTACATGTTGAAGTACGAACACTGCGCACAGCCCAGACCCTGCGGGGCCTGAGGGCACAGTAAAGAGTTGGAATTTTATTCTTAGTGCAACATAAAGCCATTGAGAGCATCCATGAAGCAAGGGAGTGACTTGTTCTAATTCAGTTTTTAAAATATTATTCTGGGGGCGCCTGGGTGGCTCAGTCGTTACACGTCTGCCTTCGGTTCAGGGCGTGATCCCGGCGTTCTGGGATCGAGCCCCGCATCGGGCTCCTTCGCTGGGAGCCTACTTCTCCCTCTCCCACTCCCCCTGCTTGTGTTCCCTCTCTCAATGGCTGTCTCTCTCTCTCAGTCAAATAAATAAAATAAAATCTTTAATAAAAAAAGAAAAAAGAAAATGGATTGGGTGTGAGGGGAGTGGGGCCATGCCAAGGCAGCAAGGAGGAATTCTAGGTTTCTGGGTGATGATAGTGCTGTTATCAAAATGGGGCAGATGGAGAAGGAATCAAAAGTTCAGTTTTAGAACATTTTAGTTTGGCATGTCTGTGAGACATTAAGTCATCCCTCAGAAGAGGAATGACCGAGTAACTACAAGATGGACCATTTTGAAGCAGGTCAAAGAGAAGCAAGGTGGGTCCCCAGTCAGTCCCGCTAGAACGACTTTGGGGGGAGTGTCCACAGCCCTTTCTATAGGGGCTGGCGTGAGAAACGACACGAGCGAGCAAGCGCAACTCAGGACATTTGTTGAAGTGGCCACAACCCTGACTTCCTGTGTCAAAACAAAGGACGCCGTCCTTCAGCATAGGATGCCGGGTGTCTCCACACTGTGTCTGTTTCCGCACTAAGCAAGCCTACCTGAGTGAAAGGGGGCTGATTGCAGGCAGATAAAAATAATTAGCGCACAGACACAGGATGTTAGTTGTGACCAACAAACAAAGTTTGCAGCTTGGTTGTGACCTGCAAATGTGCTGCCACACGTGTTTCTCTGCTAAGCTTCGACCACATCCTAAAACACAGACATGTCAGTATCTCACAGCTAGTTTGTTTGAGTGATCCAGTCATAAGCACAAGAGGAAAAAAGTCACCATGTTTGACTGCTTTTGCTTAATTCAACTTGAACTGGATGCTCCTGAGAATGCTGCTGCAGAGAGATGCCTGGGAGGCTCAGTCGGCTGGCCATCTGCCTTAGGCTCAGGTCATGATCCCAGGGTCATGGGATCGAGCCCTACATCGGGCTCCCTGCTTAGCGGGGAGAGTGCTTCTCCCTTTCCCTCTGCCTGCCGCTCCCCCTACTTGTGCTCTGTCTCTCTCTGTCTCTCTCTCTGTCAAATGAATAAATAAAATCTCTAAGGAAAGAAAAATACTGCTGCAGAAAATAATCACAGAAATAAGGAGCAGGGTAGTGAACCAGGGGTCAGAACTCGTGCTACCTGATTCCTAATCCATTCCACAGAAGTCGGTGAAGGGATTTTATTACGTATTTTTTGGTCAAATACGTGTAAGAAGGATAAACATTGGAAGAGATATATGGCAGAACAGCATAACACTAATAATATCACTCTTGCTAATATGCAGGATGCAACCCCCGAAGGAAAATACCGTACTACGGTGTTTCCAAACTTAACTGAAAATACACAATTTGGTAAACACACACGTACATTAGATCTATCCATTCTAGCTTTTCAATAGAGTCATGATCCCATCTTACAGCTCAACACATTTTCGATTACGCTTTGTTACCAGTGACAGAATATCCAATTTTAGCTACTTAAACAATTAGGGCTTGTTTTTATTAAAGAGCAAGAAACCCAGAGGTAGGTTTGTGGCTTTATTCAGTGGTTCATAAATGTCAGAACAAACTCATAAAAATTCTCTTGACCTTTTCCTCTCAGTTGCAAGGTAACTTCAACAACAGCTACAAGTACCACAGCCGAGTATGAGAAAAGGAAGAGGGAACTGGGAGGTCATGAGGGGACATCAGCATCATTCTTTCCTTTTAACAACGAAAACAAATATTTTTCAGAATTCCTGTAGCAGACATTTCCTTGAGTCTCATTATCTTATCATCGTCAGGCTATTTGACCACATCTAACCGCGGCAGAGGGTGGGAGAGCAGGTGAAACTCTAGGAAAGCAGAGAAGAGGATTCTTAGAATTGGTTTAGACACGCGTGTCATTTCCCTTGGCCTCGGCGCATCGTTGCTTCAAACAAATTAGACCACAGGAGAATCTTGCAGCTTCTTGGCTGGGCAACTAAGAGTGTCTGCTGTCCAAGACTGTGTTACAAGACACACCGTGCACGTCATTTGTCACTTTCAAATCGCAAGGGCGCACTGTAATATACCGTCCAGGTTGATCACCTGCTGCTAGGAGGCTTGCTCCGAGGAAGACAGGCCTCGCTATCAGCTCCCTTCAGGTATCGCCCCAACTGAAGGAGTCACCTCACCAAGGCCTCACCCCCTTCCCGAGGCCATCTTCATCCACGTGCGCCTGCAGGGGTGCTACTCGCTCCTCCTCCCCTTCACGCCCCCACCCCCTTCTCCTACCTTTTCCCGCTCTCTCCCACGGTTCTTCCCACACTCAGAACAGCCCTGGAAGGTCATCTCCTCTTCGGAGCGGTGGTCGGCTGAAGCTTCAGCGGAGACCGCACTGCGGCTCCGCCCTCCCGTCTGCCCGATCCTGCTTGGGCAGGTGCGCTCAACGCGCGGCGCACCGTGGCTGAACCTCCCGCCTGCCAGCGTCCGTCTCCGCGTCTCCTCCCGGGACGGCCCGACCTGCTGCAAAAAATGAAACGGGAAATTAAATGTACTCAAAACATGTTCCTTTCTCTATTTTAGTTTTAACGCCTCTATGGAAGTTTTTAAAGATGTAATTTTTAAAATCAGAGTTAATGAAGTGAAAATGTAATATGTAAGACTACCACATGCCAATGAAATTCTGTGTCATTTCGGCAAGGAACGGCAAACATGAAAATATTTGCCGTCGGCACCGACTGTTCATTTCCCCAATTGAACAGACATGTGATTTTGTTTACAAAAATTTTTGGAAATAGCTTTATTTTTCTGAATATAAAATGAATCACTGCTCATTGTGAAATTACAAAAACAAGTAAAAATATAAATAAAAAAGAAATCACCTATAACCTTATCACATATCTGGTATTAACCTTTGAGCGATCTCTGTCCAGACTTTTAAAAGGAGTTAAGGTAACTGGGCGATGGGCGTTAAGGAGGGCACGTGATGTAATGAGCACTGGCTGCTATAGAAGACTGATAAATCACTGACCTCTACCTCTGAAACCAATAATACATTATATGTTAATAATTGAATTTAAATAAAAAAATAAAGAGAAAAACAACTCATTTAAAAGAAGGAGTTAACAGCTGTTTCTTTGACATTTCCTTTAGTCTCAAGGAAAGTCTGATGATCTGAGCCGTGTTCAACCCTCCCTGCAATATTAACTGAAGTAATTTTTAAGAATTTAACTAGAGCAGATCTGTATTTAAAAAGAATCTGACCAAGGACTAGGTACAGGACCAAATCCCACCTCCTTGTGCCGACCAAGTAACAAATCATTGGTATTTATGAGGCAGAGCTGTCCCGGAGACTTGGGGCTGGTTGCACACACCAGAGAAAGCGGGCTGACTAAATCAGGAATAAAAGCTTAAAGGATCCGGAGCTAACGAGTCCCCGAGCTGTGGCGGCATGCACATTTTCAGCTTCATTTCTTATGACCATGCGTGCTCTCTAAGCAGCGTGGCAGGAACATCGCAAGCCGCGCCTGGGAGGTACAAGGCCATGGCTGTGTTGTTTCGCATGCTGCATCTATCCTGTTTGCTTTTTTAAAACGACATACATATGGTGCTGGGTCAAGCCTAATGTGTGCTCAGCTGAAATGTAAAACAACTACAGCCAGCAGAAACAGACGTTTTCATTATCACATAAACAACTGGGGACTATATTCTCCTTGTAAAAGCTTCAAATAATATATAGAATTTTGCAAAGTGAACTCTACACTGCAATTTCCCTCCTCTTGTTTTGAATCACTAATTTGCCTTCTTTACTTTGCAGAGATCTATTCAGATTTTCCATTACTTCTCAGGTCAGTTTTGGTAATTTGTATCACTCTAGGAATTTATCTATTTCTTCTAAGTGTTAAATTTGTAGGCATGTAAAGTTGTTTATATTTCCTTATGATTCTTGCAATTCCTGTAAGGTGTGTACTCGAGTCTATCAATTTTATGGATCTTTACAAAGAACCAGCTTGGGCTTCCACTGATATTTTCTCATGTTTTCCTTTCTTATTCTGTTGGTTTCTGCTCTGGTCTTTATTATTTCCTTCTTTCTACTTTGAGTTTGATTTCTTCCTTCTTGCTTGTCAAGGTAGAAAATAAGTTTTGATTTAGATTTTTCATTTTTAACTGTCTAAGCATTTTATGACCTACATTTCCTCCTAAGCATTGCTTTAGCCACATCTCATACATTTTGATATATTGTATTTTTATTTTTATTGATTTTAAAGTATTGTACAATTTCCCTTGTAAGTTCTTCTTTAACTATCAGGATTTTTTGGAAGTCTGTGGTTTATTTTCCAAATATTTAGGCATTTTCGAATAGCTTTCTCCTTTATATTTCTAATTTAATTCTGTTACAACAAAAAATACTTGTATTATTTCAGTCCTTTTAATTTTTTTAAGACTTGCCTTATGGAATAGCATATAGTCTATCCTGAAGATTGTTCCGTGTGTGATTGAAAATATGTATTTTGTCTTTGCCATCTGGAGAGTATTCTTTATAGTAATATTTTTTTATTATATTATGTCACCATACAGTACATCCCCAGTTTTTGATGTAAAGTTCCATGATTCATTACTTGCGTATAACACCCGGTGCACCATGCTATATGTGCCCTCCTTACTACCCATCACCAGCCTATCCCATTCCCCCACCCCCTCCCCTCTGAAGCCCTCAGTTTGTTTCCCAGAGTCCACAGTCTCTCATGGTTCATTCCCCCTTCTGTTTACACCCCCATTCTTCTTCCCTTTCTTCTCCTACCGATCTTCCTACTTCTTAGAGTATTCTTTAAATGTCAATTAGATCCTTTTGGTTAATAGTGTTCAATGCTTCCCTATTCTTACTCATTTTCTCTCTGCTTTTACCAATTACAGGGATAGGAGTAGCTAAATCTCCAACTATGGCTGTTGTATTTTCTATTTCTCCTTAATTCTGTCAGGTTTTGCTTCATTTGTTTTCGGACTTTGTTGTTATTAACATATATACTTAATATATCTCTCTCATGTTTTGACCCATTTATCACTATGAAATGTTAGGAACAAAACCATCTCTAGTAATAATCTTTGTACTGAGGTCTATTTTATCTCATGTAAATATAGTCACTCTAACTCTGTTATGATTACTGTAGGCAGGCATTTTTTCCCATACTTTTACCCTCACTTATTAGTATCTTTGAATTTTAAGTATTTCTTTTGTAGACAGAGAGTAAGATTTTGCTTCTAGCTTTTTTTGTTTGTTTTTTTATCCATTCCACCTCTGCCTTTTGAGTAGAGTGCTCAGCTCACTCACATTTAATGTAATTATTGATGTAGTTGATTTCTATCTGCCGTTTTCCTATTTATTTTCTATATATCTCATTTCTTTTCCGTTCCTCTATTCCTCCACTGTCTTTTGTATTAAACAAAACTTTTTGGATACCATTTTAATTTCCTAATACTTTAGATGTATTGTTTGAGATTTTTTTTGCTGTTAGATGCCTCTAGGGGTTAAATATTCCTCTTTAACTTTCACAATTCACTTGAAGCTAACACACGCTTGGTTTCAGTAAAATAAGGCATACCAGCACAGCTCCATTTCCTCTCTCCGCATTCCCTTTTGTTACTCACACACATAAAACCTTCATGCATATTATAAACCTAATAATACTGTGTTAGAATTACGGCTTTAAACAATCTTCTGACGTCAAAGAAATTAAGGGAGGAAAAGGAAATATCATACATGCGCACACATAATCTTCATTTGCTCACATATTTCTGGTGACCTCTACTGCTTCCTGCAGATTGGAGTTACTGTCTGGTGTCATTTCCTTTGGCTTGAAAGACTGCCCGAGTTTTTCCCTGTAAGTCAGGTCTGCCAGCAATTAATTCTACCCATTTGTGTTTCTCTGGGAATGTCTTTATTTTGCTTTTTTTTTTTTTTAGATTAATTTCACTAGGCTATAGAATTCTTGGTTGCCTTTTTTCTTTCAGCACTTTAAATATGTCATTCTTCTTCCTTGTGGCCTCCACTGTTTCTTATGAGAAGTTAACCATTAACCACATTGTTGTCCCCTTCTATACAATGAGTTGTTTTTCTCTTGCTGCTTTCGGGATCTTTTCTTTTCTTTGGCTTTCAGGAATTTGAATATAACGTGTCTAGTTGCATTTTCTTTAATGTGTGTATCTACTTGATATTCATTGAGCTTCTTGAGTCTGGAAATAAATGTTTTTCATCAAGAGGGGGAAGTTTTCAGTCATTACACACACACACACACACACACACACACACACACACACATTTAAAGACTTATTTATTTATTTTAGAGGAGGAGGGCAGAGGCAGAAAGAGAGAATCTTAAGCAGGCTTCATGCCCAGCGCGGAGCCCGACACAGAGCTCAATCCCATGACCCTGAGATCATGACCTGAGCCAAAATCAAGAGTCCGTCACTCAACCAGCTGAGCCACCCAGGCGCCCCTCAGCCATTATATTTTACAATAATTTTCTGCCCGTTTCTTTCCTTTTTATGAGTCCCAATAAATAGATGCTGGAATTCTTGAAATTGTCCTCCAGATCTCTTTTTTTTAATCTCTTTTATTTTTATCCTCTGGATTAGATCATTTCTATTGATCTGTCTTTTAATCCACTAAGGTTTCTGCTATTTTAAATCTGCAATTGACGCCACCCGGTGAATTCTTTATTTCAGTTGTTATACTTTTCAACTTTAGAATTTCCATTTGGTTCTTTCATCTGGGTTTCCAAAAGTCAGTTTCTATTGATTGCTTTTGCTCTGTTTTGTTTCTCTTGAGTATGGGTTGCACTCTTCTGTTTCTTGGCAATCTTGCAATGGTTATGTGAAAATAAAACTTCTAGAGAACATATTGTAGCACCTGTGCGTTCTGTGTCATTTTTCTAAGGCTCCCCATATTGTGGGCTTTTGTTGTTGTTGTTTCTTTCTTCCTTTGTTTTAGTAACTTGCCTGGATTTAACTTGCAGACTTTCTCCTCTTCTGAACCAACAATGTGTCTGCTCAGTTTTGCTGTTTTTTTTTTTTTAATTCTTAGCATTCCTTCCTAGTACCCTGCCCCCCATGGCCTGTCTACATAGTTTAGTAGTCAACCAATGATTTGAGCAGACATCTGAATTTTCTAGGGCTTCTCTGCTTGAGGTATGTGTGTGTTGAAGAACACCCTCAGAGTTGCAACCCATCTCTCACAGCTACCTTGGCTTTCATTTTTCCCAGGTCCTTCTTAGGTCTCCCCAACACCATTCATCGTTAAGTGGCAGGCTGGGATGAGTGGAGAGTTTCTCTCAGCACTGGTATGGCTCTCACTATTAAATTTTGTCTAGAAGCTCATTGTCCTAAGCCAGGCCTGCAACCTTGGACTAGCAATGTTGTGGTCTTTCCCCATTTATTCTGAAATGACACTCTACTTTTAGCCAGCAATGTTGGGGTTTTCACACCTATCCTTCCCCCTTGCTCTTTTCCTCCCCACCCCAATCAAGTCTGCCGCCTCTGGTTTTAAAGCTGTTGGTTTTTTTGCCATTTTTAGGCTAATAAGCTACCAAACAACAAAGGGTGAAGGAGAAGACAGAGGATGAGAGCGTTCGAGGCCAGAAGACCACGGGCTGCTGCCATTCTTATCTGAAACTGTAGCCATGTTCCAGGAAGAGGCATTTCTTCATTTTCAGATGGTGGTTTTAGGCATTTTCCCCCTTTATACTTGCTTGTATACTTAAATTTTATCCTTAGTTTTGTTTTACTATGGCAGAACCAACTTAGTATTATTTAGGGTATCTCAAGTGTTATATTGGGGTCAAGAAAATTGCCCTGATGAATATAGTGAAAAATCTCAAAATTAATTGCTCTTATTTACTCTTCTGCGCTCTGGAGAATAAGTCGACTTATAAAATTAGAAAGTGCACGTCTGGCAGGACAGGAAGTACCTGTCTAAAATTAAGTTCATTCTCAGCACCGCGTCTTCGCCCATTCATCACTCCAGCTCCATTCTCTGTTCTCCACCTGCTCTGTGGCCCATGGGAGGCTGACTTCTATGGACCGCATCATGACTTCCCTCTGACTTTGTTGGGCGTGACTAATGAGGAAAATGGGTGGAAGACTGGAGGACAGAGAAGAACAAAATTGGCATGTTTTCCCATCACTCCCTTCTTGCCTGGTCCCAACTGGCGATGGCTGTGTTTTTTGTTTTGTTTTGTTTTGTTAACTGAAAGCCAAAGTTCTTGTCCAGCAGCCCCCTCTCACAGCTATTTATCTCACCAGGTTCCAGTGGCGGACATTCCTCTAATACCTTCAAGCCTAGGAGTTGTCAGGGCTCCGTCTGTAGTTAATCTGGAAGGGCTTCACCATCCCTTGTTCTTCCCATTAGCCCAGGGTGCGCCTCTCTAAACAGTCCCTTCTTTAAACTCATTCAACTCACCCTTTTGTCTGTTGCATCTGTTTCCAGCCAGGACCCCAACGGGTGCATCCCTTTTTGGTGTTCCTGGTCCCATTCTATGTTTCTAGTCCCTGCGGTCCGGCAACTAGAGCTTGCCTTCTAAAAATGTCCTAGTCCCAAATCTCGTTCTGATCAAAATTTAGTCTACCATATGTCTTATTTGGTGGCAAATCCATGAGAACTAGTCTCACTGGAAAGGCTACTCTGAGGACGCTGATTGTGTTACCTGTCCCGGGACATCTGAATTTTAAGGGCTCATCCCTTTACAATCTCAGGCAAAACATTCCTAGAGATGGAAATTCATATATAGGCGGTAAAGTTGACAGTTCCTGTGGTGACCATCAGGTAAGCCAGGCCCCAAATGTGGGAGGAGATCCGAAGAGCCGGTTCCACTGGAAGAAAAGTCGCTTGATCCAGTGTTTTGTGAAACACACACATCAGAGTGGTAGTCCTGCAAAGGCTTTGAAAAATAATACGGGAATGTTTCTCTTGTGAAATAATTTTTAGGAATACTGAATATATCCTCCTCTTGAAAAGAGGAATTGTATATCAGCTTACTAAAGCTAGGAGAAGTTCTATGACAAATAAACTGGATTTACTTTGAACCAGTTGTGTTTCAAATAAGATCAAAATTTTTCAGAATGCTTTGACTTTACTAATAGCACTCTCTCTGGGGCATTACATAGACATTAGGAGACAAATTGTTTTCTCCTAGAAAATTTGAATACTTAACACCTTTCACACGTAGGAAGATGGACTGTATCTACTATTAGCCATTACTCTCCCTTGTTTCTGAATTTTACCTACTCTTTTATTTTAGTATTTGATTTTCCAAGAATTCTGATCCTAAAAAGTTATAATAAGTATAATAAAAAGAGCTGAGAATCTTATGCCAAATCCATGCATTGTTCTATTACTTTTAACTTGCTTTTTCTTTTCTACTTGAATAATTATGTCTTCTGGAGGATCTTGTGGCATAAACTCAATGAAAATATGAATCATCAATATAGTCTAATCAGATGTAATTGTAACACCATAATTAATTTTGAATAATTTCCTATTTTAAAACCACATAATTGGAAGCACAGGGTCCCTCCCCTCCTGTCTTTCATAAAGTTGTTTGCATACCCGCTTCGGTCTTACTAAAGAATGATTTACCAGAATAAAGAAAAATCACACACAGATCAGTTCTGCTTCTATAAAACAAAGGTACTCCAAAGATCCTTTAAAATAAGGAGGCATCTTTGGTGCCTGGGTGGCTCAGTCAGTTAAGTGTCCGACTCTTGCTCAGGGTCCTGAGATCAAGCCCTGCATCGGGCTCCACGCTCAATGTGGAGTCTGCTCCTTCCCCCACTCCCTGGAATAAATAAATACAATCTTTAAAAAAAATAAGGAGGCATCTTTTATTCCAACTATTTTATTTAGTGCATGTTATTGAAAATAATTTAAACAATGGACAAATTTATAAAGTGTAAAGCCAAAGCTTAAGGTAACCCCAGTAACTACTGTTAATGCTATGAAACCCCTTGAACTTTACAATACATATTTATATATATGTGTATGTCGTATATATATTTGTGTGATATATACAGATATAAATAAATATACTATGGTGATAAGGATTAAAATAAAAATAAGAGATGACCATCAAAAAAGAGACTTGAAAATTGGGCTTCTTTCTATAAACTATGACCCATTTTTCTGAGTGTGGAAGCTTGGCATGGTGGCTGCCATTTTGTTATACTTTTCATTTTCTTTTGGCAACAAAGCCTCAAGTTTGTTGGCCTTAAAATTCTCATTTCTTGACAGGTGTCCATCAGAACCACACACCTTCCCCCAAATTTCCTATATCTTTAACGGCTTCAGGCTTGTCAGCACAGATCTGCTTAGTCCAGCCATCTGCTAAACTTCATTTTGATAACTCAACTCATTAAAAAGTACTACAGAAGACTCATGTTTATTTATTATTTTGAACATGACTCACGAAGCCGTCATTCAAATCCCCAACTGTACTCACTAGTGTATTTCATAACAAAAATAAATCCATAGGCTTTTTTATATTCTGATAATGTCTCCATGTGCCCAGCCACCTATATTTAATGAAAAGCTATTTTTTTTCTCCCCCTGGCAAATTTCAAACGTATGTGGAGCTCTCCAGGGCACGGGCGCAGACTTTCTGTGTGACCTTGGACAATCTTGCTCTATCTCTATTTTCTAAATCTACAGAATGGGGAACATTGTCATGCAGCTCACTTTTCAAAAGTATTATAATAATTAGAAATTGTGAAGTGGTTCAGACCTCTCAGCCGAAGTTTTACCATTTTCGAAATGCCGATCATGCGTCATGTTCAGTAAGTGAGTGAAGCCATTAAGTAATCATTCAGCACAAACCACAGGCCACCTTCCTGACCTGAAGGAGTAGCATATACCCTTTCTCGGTCCCTGCCTGTCTCCTCTGCTCTTGCCTTCCCCGGATTTCTGCAGACTGCTACGTGTCACACAGACCTGACGCAGGGAAGCCCTCGGGTAGCTTTGGGCACTGGCCCAATTGGTTCACTTGGTTTGAGTCTATGTCCCTGTTGGGCTGTCCTGAAACATACATATCTTGGGCTAACAATAGGATTCCTGCATTTTCACCTGAATTATTCTCACTAAAGCTGACCTTCTCCGTAACCAAAGCCAACCACTGAAAACCCTTGTTTCTATGGATCAACCAGGGCATCCTTGTTCCTTCTTTCCCCATCCTCTCCACTATTTTCGCTCAAACAGGGGATGCCTGCACAGAAATCTGCAGTCCTGAGACCCCTTCTCTCTCCCATGTCCTCTGTAGGCCCCAGCCGATATAAACAGGCCTCTACATTGCCCATGTTTCATGGTTCCATGGTCCCACTTAGGCAATCTATGTGGTTTCCTTTTAAGCCCGGGGCTTCTATTTTCCTTGCTAGGTATCCTTTTTAGGTCCAAAGCTCAACCCCTCACAACTGCCCCACAGCTGGGCCCTCTCCTCCTGAATAGATCTCCATTCCTGTGTCCTACCTAATTGCTGGATGGATCCTTCTAATTCTTTGCTGTCCTCTGGTCCCTACGTGCACCTGAGACTTCTATTCCCTTGAGCTCCAGGCCTGCTTCCTCCAACCTGTTACCCTGCTAACGGATGGTGCTGAACAAAAAGTTCCCTGGCCAAATAGGTTTAGGAAAAGCTCTGTTAAAATAGTTATTCAGGTTTACTTTTTGCAGGACTTACCTAAGCTTTTAATATACTTATATGCATCCATGAAGGTGAAAATAATAGTTTTTCCAAATATATCTGTTGATGGAGCATTTATCCCCAAATTTCCTTTATGGCCTAGTATTCTATGAAATGTATTATGAAAATGCCTTTTTAGAAGATTAGGGAATCTCCATGGTCTCTTCCCGTTTTATAGATTCTGATTCAATGATTCACAAGAAATATTTGGGGGGAAAGCGATTGAAGTGGAAAAATCTATTAGTGTTTAGTCAACTTCATTCAAAGAATAAAGAAGCACTGTATTTTGGCTACTAGGAAGTTGTTTTCTATAATGGAGCAAAGAGAAAGCAGAAGATTAACATTGTTTTATTTTTTTGATCACTGTGAGACTATTTCTTGAGACCTACAGCGTGCCAGGCATTAGTGTAGACGCTGGGGTTTTCATGATGGATAAGATCATTACTCTGCCTGCCCCAAGAATCTTAGAGAAGTCAGCAAGAGGAGGATATCCTGCAAGGCATTTAATATTTTTATTCTGAGTCTGTGCATCAAAAGTCTCATTTTTAAGTTTTCCCTAAAGTTGAAGTTCTTCAAGTTTATGTGCATCCCCTTCTGTAGGAAGCCGGACTCAGGTTTGTCATTGCTCTATAACTAAAGAAAACTGGTGGAATCCGTAATCAAATATCCATCGGCACACAATACGCAGCAGATGTGTGTACACGAGCACGTCCAAACCGTATACACAGATACCGCCCAGATCTTTATCTGACTAATGCTAAAAAGAAACTCTACCACTGACATATACATGAGTTTTTCACAGCAAGATCGAGAACACTTATATTTTAAAATAACCAGGGGCACTTGTGAAAAATGCAGATTCCTGGACTCTGCTCCAAATATTCGGATTCAGCAGGGCTCAGGAATATGCGTGTCAAACAGTGCCGCATAGCATTCTCAGGCACATGTTCCTAACATTTAGGAACCTCTGGTTACTGAGACACTGGAGTGTGCATTGAGCGCTGGAGCTCTTTGCCAAGTGGCCCTAGATTGGACAGACGGCCTCGCATTGGCTGCAGTGAAAGCTGCCGGGAAAGGAGGCAGCCACCGAGTCCCCCAAGGGGACCAGGTCAAGAAGACACCTGATACATAGCAGAGTTCCAAAAGCATCAATCCCCTTTCCTGCATTGTGCCGCAAGGAAAACACAACCAACAGCTGAGCACACCTGCGGGCTTCTCACTGTTTCCTCCCCAGCTTAATATATTTTAGTTTGTTTCCATGTGAACTTGCTTGTAAGGAGATCCTGGATTCTCTCCAGGGGGATGGGAGATCCCTCCTGGGCTAATTCATACTTTACTTTCGTTATTATTTTTAAATTAGATTCAGGTATTGGTAAAAATCCGAATACCAGAGTACAGAGGCTTGTGGGATTTTTCTTCTCACGTAACGCAAAAATGTAAGAGTGTACTGGTTTCAGATCAAAACTCTAGAAGCCTCCATCACCACATTTCCTGTTTGTAACTGAACAAAGTAGACACAAAAGATTTCAAGACACAGAAGAGAGAAAACTGAGGTACGGGTAACGACACGTTTTACTGGCACCCTGCTTCTAAAGTACCCGAGCAACTTTACTTAGAAAAAGAGAAGTTTGTGGGGGCAGTTTTAATCCGTATATTTGCCTTATGGCTACATAAGGATTTCTCTGACAGAGGAAGCATGTCAGGTAAGTGGCATTTTTAATTCTTTTGTTCTATTCCTATGCCTTAAAATTCACCAAATGATTTCCACATCTCCAACCAAAAAAAAAAAAAAACCAAAACAACAACAACAACAAAAAACCACTTAAGATTTAGGAAGTAAATTAGCTTACATACTATTTTAAAAATGTGAGATAACCTTTATTACGATTTAGAACATACTTGGAAATAATGAGTATAAGGTGATTGTTCTCTCTTAAAAGAAAAAAATGGGAAGTTTCGTAAGATAAAGCTAGCTGTAGCTGTTTAGTAAGTGTTCACTGATAATGATGCCATTTACAGTATTGGTTATTTTTAAAGAGACTTTTCTTGATTTTGCGTATTCTTCTTTAGTGTAGTTATAAAGCAGGTTAGTAGTAACCACATTCTAATTCCTTTGAGTTTAGGAATTGTATGATATCCCAGATATTAATGCAATTGTCGATATCAGAGAGATGATTACTCTGCAAAGGCCAGTGAAAATTCGATCTCCGTGGCATGGATCACAAGGCTTGAATCCCCTCAATTAACCAAGTGTCTGTTCCACGTTGATGGTTCATTCCTCTTTTAATGTTTTATGTACGTTTTATTTCTTTAATAAACATCTTTTTGTTGTAAAAGAAAAGGCACATTCTATACAAAGTAGGAGGACTGATATATAAAAAGAAAAAAATTTAAATAGTTCCCATCACCCTAAAAAAACACAAGATATTATGTTGTATTTCCTTCCTACTTTTATTTCAATACATTCTACTTGGTTTGCTTTTCATACCTGAAATAATAATGAACATAAAATCCTATATCCAGGTTTTTGCTAACATTAGAAATAAGTATTTCCCTTTTTATGATAACTTCTGCCTAATCACTTTGGATGAATGTAGACAATGACATCCATTGGGTTATTTATAGTTTCCTTAGCTATTTCTTTATTGTTGGACATTTATGTTGTATCCAGTGTATTATATTTCAAATGACAGAAAGATGAACATCTCTATACTTTTCCCATAGTAAGGGTTATTTTCTTAGGAAAAATTTCTAGAATTGGCATTACTAAGAGGTTATGCACACTATAAATCTCATTATTATCAAGTTGCTTTTCCAAGAGTAATGTCAGTCCACTCTCATCCTAGCGTGTTTCTCCTGAACAGGCTGGTACCACCTAAAAAAATCTTTACCAATAAAAGCGCAATATGCTAGCCCATTGTTGATAATGCATTACTTTGATTATAATGAAGCCGCACATTGTTGCATGGGTTTTTAAACTGTTTATCATACAATTTGCACATTGTCTGATTCTATCTTTTGCTTATTGTGTTTATAGTACTTTTAATATCAACTTGTGTGAGATATTATATATAATTTCTGTGAATTTGTTTCCCAGTATTTTGTTTGTTGGATTTTAAGTGAATTGATTGGATTAACCACACAGGGAACATAAGCCTGACATATGATTTGCATACCTGTCTTTAATTTTTCCAGGTTCATAAATTAGCAAAGAACAAAAACAACGGTTCTAGTTTTGCTAGGGCCCTGCAAAAACTAGACATGGCAATATTATGAACAGTTGCCATGAGCTGGTGGTGTTGGGGAACTCCGGAAGGGTGGGAAGGCCAAAGGCAGTGAATAGACATTCAACTATTTCCAGGATTAATTAATTCTAATTTTATGAGAGTTATGATAAAATTTCTTCCATACCATTTTGTAGTTTAGATGTTCCCTTGAGAGGTAATACAAGAGTTCCTCTAGTGTCAGTTGAGACCTTCTACAATGCCACAGGAGAGATAAAAAGATCACGTTTGCCGTTAAAGACTCATAGATCTTAAAAGGAGGGGAAAAAACTTTAATGTGAGAGACAATAGTATTTTTTACATTTAGACAGGTGAAGTTAAAAAGAAAATTAGTGTGAAAAAGCGAAATTATTCCTAGTTAAGTAAAGCAACATAAGAAAAGAAAAACCCAAGTCTTTCCTTTTCTCCTGCCTAAATGCCTTGCACTCACTGCATCAGTAAGTGGGCCAATATCATAATTCCTACCGTGTTTCTGCGTGCAATCAATATCAGCAGAATCAACTGGTGAGAACAACTCCTGTGAGCTACCGTTAATTTAGTTTACAGAGTGACCCGCAACCTAGTTACACATTGTTGTTTTCCAAAAAAAAAAAAAAAGAAAGGATTTTCATTGTCTTTACTCAGTTTTCTCTTCCCTTGAGCCTCAATCACCTTTCCGAGAACCATGAGTCCTTCCTTTAGAGATGAGGTAGGACTAATTTATGAATCATCTTTTAAACTTAGGTGTTCTTTAAATTAAAGATGGGTCAAACACAATGTGTTTCATCATTTCATTTAGGTAATGTGGGCAGTGATTTTAAGGAAAGTCAATCCAGGAAAGATTGTGAACATCATTACTGGTCACAGTTCCAAGCATTTTGAATTTTATTTCATTCTCTCAGTTTTCCAGAACTAGAAAGAAGAGAGAAAAAACGTAACAGGCCTTCCTTCTTAAAACAATAAAGAAACACAGTAGTTAAAATTCTGTCGGATGAAGATTTCCCGCACACCCAGGACAGCCTAGGAGGATCTCGCCAAGGTGCTTCTCCAACAGAAAACAATAAGTGCATCTATAAAATGAAGTGGCAAACACAGATAAGGAAAGGCTCGGCAACGGCAGGGATTTGGGCAGCACCGAAGTGAAATCCCAGTAGGATTTCTCAAGTTGACCAATCCCAGTTAAAGTTTAATTATAAAAGTGACAAGTAGTCCAGTACTGGGGGAATTATAACATACTGTCTTAAAATCTCCCCCCACCTCCCTCCACATGTTTGTTCCCTTTAACAAATTCAGTTAAGTGTTGGTTAAGAGCAACTATGAGGTACTAGAAAGATGTCACACAGATGGGGATCTGAAGTCCAGCTTTACAACTGGCTTAGTGAGGTTCAGTGAGACGCAAAGAGTCACACAGCTAGGAAGTGCCTGCACTCACTCTTCCTCTGCACTTTGAAGCAGACATTCCAGTGCCCCATACTGCTGCAGCCCCTCTCCCCATCACCGTCCTTCCCCAACATACACCATCCATTCAAATTATCCTCTGTTCATAACAGACCCTTATTTAAGGTTGACAGATATCAAATTCTGCATTTAAAACAATATCTTATTTACTCAAAAGCCTGGGAGTGGATTTGAGAATTCCTTCCACCGCTTCTATCTATGACTCCAATGCCTTTTATTGGGTGATGGCGATGGACAGTGGTGGGGTGGGGGGCTGTGCGGATACTGACAACGTGCTACAAAGAGTCAACAAGAACGCACCTACTTCCACCAAGCTGTCACCACAGTAAGAAAAACTCTTCTGCATAGGATCCATGGGGATTGCTATATCAGAACTTTTTCTTTGAACTTTCTGGGGCGCCTAAAGTAGATATACATATTCATGGAAAGCAACAAGGAGATGGTCAGTGCTCCGACAGAATTTGCAAGCCAAGGAAGAGAAACCATCATGAAGAGTCATATGCTCTATACTATAAACTCATACAATTGTCTCGGTTACAGACTCCCTGAAGGAAAAAACAATTAAGGGATTATATGTATTGCTTTTCTATTGTTAGTTAAGCGAAGGCTTCTGTATGAATCAAACCCATCAGCAGAAAAACGATACATTTGCTTAGCTGGTTTCCCTCCAGAGCACATGCAAATGTGAATTCCAGATACAGTGCCTGCCAAATACTGTTGGCATTAAAGGAGTCAGAGGTCTTAGAATTAAAGCTACTACGATTAGCCCCTGGCAGTTGAAAGCTAGACAGAAACTTAAATCATGGTTTTCCTAGCTGTCGTTGCCTCACTAATAACTTCTTGAGGCCTTTGGCTTTTTAACAGTGTGAAGAGCTAAACTCAAATTGTGTGGGAGTTTTTTTTAAATTGATAAAAGCTTTTTAAGCGAAAGTAATTACAATTATGGAATAATGATACTAAAGATTACATTAGTTGGGCAAGAACTTTTGAGCACTTTGTGCATCTAATAGCATAAGAAGAATTATCTATGCTGAATAGATACCCACATGGGTCTGGAGATACTCATACTGTATATGGGAAATAACTGGGTGAATGGAGGTGTGAAAGCGTGTGTGTGTGTGTGTGTGTGTGTGTGTGAACACTTATATAGATCTGTCATTCAAGTTGAAAATCTCTACCTTTTTGTTTTTCTCATCTGTGTAAGTTTTTTGTTTTTCAGAATGGGGGCATTAAAAATTAGGAAAGCTGAGGCACCCAGCTGGCTCGGTCGGTGCAGCATGTGACTCTTGATCTCAGGGTCACGAGTTCGACCCCATGTTGGGTGTAGGGATTACTTAAAAATAAAATCTTTTTTATTTATTTATTTATTTATTTATTTTTTTAAAAGATTTTATTTATTTATTTGACAGAGAGAGACAGCCAGTGAGAGAGGGAACAGAAGCAGGGGGAGTGGGAGAGGAAGAAGCAGGCTCCCAGCGGAGGAGCCTGATGTGGGGCTCGATCCCAGGACTCTGGGATCACGCCCTGAGTGGAAGGCAGACGCTTAACGACTGCGCTACCCAGGCGCCCCAATAAAATCTTTTTTAAAAAATTATGAAAGCTATCAAGAATGTCATGAAATACAAAGTTTCCCAATGAAAACCTTCCTGTTTAAAACTCGTATCACATTACACAAGGAAAAAATCTTGGAAAACAGAAGGAGGTCAGATGGGAGTTGGAGACTCCCGAAATCAGAGGAAAACCAGAGACCATGCTAAACCAACCCCACACTTTAGAATTTGGCCTGTGCTTTCAAAGGCCTCCAGTTGGTTATGTGAAACCAATTTATCGTTACAGTAAATGGCAAAACCGAGCCCTAGAAGAATGCACAGTGTGGTCTAAGTTCTTGCCTTACCGTTGTTAACATATTTCATGAAAATTACTAGGACTTTCCTTCAGGCCTTTATGTAAAATGTAGGCTCATGCCATTGATTTGGTTGTTTCCTTGTAGTTGAGAGCAAATTGTCTTCTTGTCCCAATTAATGGACTGATACAACTTTTTTAGTGCTCCTTTTAATTAAAAAGATAAAGGGAAACTTCTAATTGAAATATAATTTGTGCAAATGATAGGATATTTTATAGCTAGAATCAGTGTAATTACAAAAATAAGATGAGGGGTTTTGCCTTGAAGTATGCCTTTTTATACAGTGCTCTATTTTATTTACCCAGGCCACAACTATTTATTGAATATATACTAAATACTAGATGCTATGAGAACTAGAAAGAAAAAAAACACTAAGTACGAAGTAAATTGTTACTTCTCTCAAGGATAAGTTCCAGATATATATTTATATATAAATAAAATACCACCTCTTCTTTATCCATTCATCACTTGATGGAAATTTAGGCTCTTTCCATAATTTGGCTATTGTTGACGATGCTGTTATAAACATCGGGGTACATGTACCCTTTGAATTACTATTTTTGTATCTTCTGGGTAAATACCTAGTAGTGCAATTGCTGGTAGCTCTATTTTCAACTTTTTGAGGAACCTCCATACTATTTTCCAGAGTGGCTGTACCAGCTTGCATTCCTACCAACAGTGTAAAAGGGTTCCCTTTTCTCCACATCCTTGCCAACATCTGTTGTTTCCTGTGTTGTTAAGTTTAGTTCTTCTGACAGGTGTGAGGTGATATCTCACTGTGGTTTGATTTGTATTTCCCTGATGATGAGTGATGTTGAGCATCTTTTCATGTGTCTGTTGGCCATCTGTATGTCTTCTTTGGGAAAATTAGATTCAACTACTTCTAATGTAAGATTACAAGTCACCCAATTTGGCCAAAGGTAAATCATTAATACATTTATCAAATGCTTCATTGGAAACAAAGCAACTTTCTGGCCAACTCTATAAAAAATTAGCTGTGATATGCGTTCTTGAGTAAGCTATACTGTATTATACCATATTATGGTGATATAATTACTAGGCTGAAAAAAAATAATGGATATTTGCTAAAACAATAATTTTAAGTAGCTACACATTATCCATTCTTTCTCTAACAATAACCAGAAAGAACAATTATTTCATGAGGCCACTCTTGATTTATGATAACCATGTTATCAGCATATAGGAAAACCCTTATTTTTCTCTTCTCATAGTAGGAGAGTACACATTTAATAAGTAAAAATAAGGACATTGGTCTTTAAGGTAAAAACTGAAGAGAGTGACAGCACATCCCACTTCATGTCTCTGAAAGTTATCGTGGATATAATGACTCTTACATCATTAACATCCCAGGTTTACGCAGGCGTAGATTTCCTAGGGTTGCATCTGACTCATACGCTTACCTCAACTAGTAGTATTTTCTAAATTCCTCTTGCCAAAGATTTCACTGACCCTAACCAAACTCTCCAAAGACTGATTTCTAAACAAGAAAATAAAATTTTATATTTATAGTGGTGGGCACCCCATAAATTTAATCAGATGATTAGCTGTTAGCACCAACTTCCTTGTATCAAGTTTCCTGGAAAAAAATGTAATAATCTGTAGGTTCTTCGGTATAGATTCAGGGCAGGAAGAATTAGGATGCTGTCAATGAGCACATACACCAAGATTACAGTGGCCTCATGTGCTACTCCCTTTCTCACAGAGATCTCTTCCCTAGCTGCTGAGGTAGGTCCTTTTTCAATAGTACGAGAGACAAATGTAATAGAATCTTCATCTTGTCTTTCCAAGGTTGTGGGTGTGTTTAGACCTCATAGGTGCTCAGAACCTTTCTATTGGCCCCAGTCATCACACTACCCACCTTCATTCCACTCATCTTCTACGTAGTTAGTTGACACATGTTTAGTGAGAACCTACTTTGTACTGAATAGTTTGCAGAAATAAAATAGCAGTCTTACTAGTAGTAAGATAAGAATAAGAATAACAATAGTTTCCAGTTATATATTGAAGAAGTCATTGGACTAAAAGGTACAACATAGAAAATACAGTCAATGGTATTGTAAAAGTGTTGTATGGGGACAGAAGGTAGCTACACTTGAGGTGAGCATAGCATAACACGTAGAAATGTTGTACATCTGAAACTAAAGTGACATTGTGTGTCAGCCATGCTCAAATAAAACATTTTTAGAAGAAGAAGAACAGCTAACTTTTATTGAACATCTTATGAGTGAGGAATACTCTTCTATAAATCTCAATTCCCACAAAAACAGGTACAACGAGGAAACTGAGGCATGAAGACCAAGATGAATATGACCTTTTTTCTGTCCTTTGAGAAGTTCACAGTCAAGTAGATTTTTTTTTAAAAGATTTTATTTATTTATTTGACAGAGATAGAGACAGCCAGCGAGAGAGGGAACAGAAGCAGGGGGAGTGGGAGAGGAAGAAGCAGGCTCATAGCAGAGGAGCCTGATGTGGGGCTCGATCCCAGAACGCCGGGATCACGCCCTGAGCCGAAGGCAGACGCTTAACTGCTGTGCCACCCAGGCGCCCCGAGAGAGATTTTTATACATAAATGATTACCTCAACAAATATTACTTCAATATGTGTTGAAATGTAGAGAGACATAAAAGATATCACTTGGTGGGGGATAGGCAGCACAGAGTGAATGCCTCAAAGAAAAAGTAGTCTTGAAGGATGACTAGGAATCTGTCAAAGAGCTAAGGGGGAAGGCATTTCAGGCAAAGGGGAAAATATACAGAGACATAAGGACATGAAATGGTAAGTATGGTATCTGTTGCGAATCTTAAGTGCTTCAGAATGATTGGAGCACGGTATAATATTGGGCAGGCATAGCAGATAAGTCCTAAAAGATAGGAAACCTAAGGTAACATTTTGTGGAAATGGTTCATGGTAAGAAAAGAAAAGTGCGGTGTTCTCTATGCTTAGGGCAGAGATAGGAGCAAGCACCTTCCCACAACACAGGTTCCAGAGAAAAGACGAAGGAACAACTTCCTTCAAAAATCACAAAGGAGGGGACTGTATGAGACAGTGTGTGGAAAGATAGTAGCTACCAGGAATGGCGGCTGATGAACCAGAAGAGCCATAAACATACAGTCAGGGCCAATTGAAATAATAGGAACCGAGGCTAGACCGATCTGAAAAGGGTCTGCTTAATATTGTGTTTTAAAACCTGAGCCATCATTATATCAAAATCCTTTCAGATGTGTATATCCTTTGATCTAGCAAATGAATTTTTATGTGAAAAAAATTCAGGTTGGATATACAGTTTTAGCTACAGATACTCATCACAACATTGCTTATATAACTAAAAATCACAAGCAACTTCAAGGTCTAACAATAAGGGATTGTTTAAATTATGGAAAATTCGTTCCATGGAATATAGGGCAGCTAAACGAAATGAAAGCATATTTTATTTATAGGAAAAGAAACACACTATAAGTTATTAGAGTGAAAGTAGATAACAGTATAGTCAGTATAATTGAATCTTGTGTTTTTGTCCATAACAATTTCTACACAGAGAAAAATAACTGGAAGTATATGAACCAAGGTGTTCACGGCGATTGTCTCTTGATCAGAAGATTATGGTTGATTCTTCGCTGTTTTTGCTAGTCTGAGCTTACTAATTGTTTTTAATATTGAACATGGATGATATATAAAGCAAGTCTGGACTCTGTGTAGCGACTAAAGTTCATTTATTTGTCACCAAATACTGTGACTGTAGAGCGTGAGTGATTAGAGTCTACTCGACAGACTGAATATCCCGAACTGGTAATTGTCATCTATCTCGGTAGAAAATAAAGTATGAGCCCTCAAATTGCCTTAAGATGTGGAAGAACCTAGAACTGCATCTAGACTGTGGGTCCATAAGTGACAAATACAAGAAGAAGAAAAGAAGTCTTTAATAACAGAATTCATGGATTTAACCATTAGTTTGATCATTGAAAGCATAAATTAATACCTTCATATTGCGATAGCAGAGCGGGAAACTGAGACCCACCCGGCAAGTGAGACAGC
Source organism: Ursus maritimus (assembly GCF_017311325.1). NCBI lineage: Eukaryota > Metazoa > Chordata > Mammalia > Carnivora > Ursidae > Ursus > Ursus maritimus. The sequence goes on from NW_024426552.1 coordinate 53,341,886, forward strand.
TTGCTGGCCCCATTTGTTCACAATTATAGTTACGTTAATCACCTGAAAGGACTATTATCAATGGGAAATGGGGAACAAGCTCTCTTTGAGAGCATGCCTTAAAAATTCCCTTCGATCCAGCAATTGCATTCCCAGGAGCCTCTTTCTACAGATAAGCCCACATATGCACAAAATGCCTGTCCAATAGAAGTTCGTTGCATTATTGTTTGTAAGAGAAAACGTTTTAAAAAATCAGAATGTCCATCTTAGAGAAATGGGTAGATGAATTATACTACAGAGACATTGTTTAATGCCATGCAGCTGCTAAAAATAACATAATAACATGGTAAAAATTCCCTAGACACACTGATTGGTTTTTTTTTAAAGGCTAATTAGTATAATATTAGTGACCCATTTATGCTCTAATAGAGAATCTTACATGTTATTCTAGGATTTGCTAGGATTTTTGATATTGCTAGGATTTTTAAAATGTATACTCGTCAGGCACTTGTGTTTTTTTCATAAACATAAAAATCAAAGAAATAATTCTAGGAATATAGGCAGTACCATGCAATACCTAGAATTTCTGGTATATTTTAAGTATTTAATGATTACTATGTTGTAGAATCCTCATAAATATTTATGGGATTATGTTCATGATGAAAAAATAAGACTCTTCTAAACCTTTGTGTTTTTAACCAAATTAATTGGTAGGTCTATTGGAGAATTAAAGACTATTCAATTCTTCGCAATTTCCTTTTACATCATGAAACATAAAAATTCCCTTAAAAGAAAATAAAACCACACCTTTCACTACCATTATCAGTTAACTTTCCCATTTATTAACTCATTCTTTAAAAATCTTTATAAACCAAGTGTATTATGTCTGGCCCTGCAGAGCAGAAGGCAGAAATGGTCCTATTCTCTGTGGAGTATACGGTATTTTGAACACCTAAATAACATGGTATGAAATTAAAGAGGAGGTAGCTGATATTAGTAGACAGATTCATTGGTGTTTAAAGAGCCACAGACTAGTTCAAACAAAAGCAAAGTATATGTAAATAAGCAATATGCAAATTATATGCATATATGTAGATGTCTATATCACAAATGCATATATATTCTATATAATCATCTATATACCTAACTATGTTGAAAGTAAATGGTGCCAAGAAAAGAAGGAAGGAAGGAAGGAAGGGAGGGAGTAAGGGAGGGAGGGAGGAACAAACAAACAGACCTCCTCTGATACACAGGACCGCTGAGGGCAATTCAACAACCACACTCTGATGTCAGTAAGTACTCAAAACAAACAAACAAACAAACAAAACAACAATTCAAACGTCACATGTGAGATATAGAAAATAAGTAAAAGAGGGCAGCACAAAGGACACTTTGGTCTAAGGATTCTTTATTTGCTGGTTTAAAGACAGGATAGGGAACAAGGCGAATTTCCCTCCTGTTAAGGGTTTGCCTGTTCTGTTTATTTATCTAACATTATGCTGTTTAGATTTCTTTGAAAGGGCCGAGCACGGTGTCTGATTCGGGGCAGTCCTACGGGAGCTGAGACTGGGAAGGAACATAAGCTCTGTGCTGCTGCTGTCACATGGCACTTCTGCTTGTCGTTACACAGCTGCGTCCCTAACTAGACAGTGCCTTGAGGGCCAAGATACATAAAATCAGGGTAATTATCTTAGAAATCACTCGTATGCATGTAAAGATTGCCATAAATAATCAGGGGCAACTGATAGGCAGTATCCCACAAAACCCTCTATGGCTCAGGAATGAAAAAAGAATCTCTTCACAAGGGCAAAGAGAAGCATAATCGACTCTCCAGCATCCACTCATGGGTCTCTAAGCAGTATGAGAAAAATACCTTGTGGCCAGTCTTGACAAAACTAGGTTATGATGATGCCAGAATTACTGTTTTACTACTGGGCTTTATAGAAAGGGATAGGTGGTTTTCCATAACTGAAGAGAAGAAAGGGGGAAAGTATGGCAAATTATGATTCTGGATAATTTGGATGTTCTTGATTTCGAACCAAAGTTTTTATAATTAGTCACCAGTTGTCAAATTTTAGCAGCTAGACTAAAAATGTCTTTCATTTCATCAACACTGAGAATGTGGGAAGCTTGCTTCCTTCTGTCTACGCTGAATGCAGGGACTTCCCACCAATACCCACCTGAATTCTGTAAGGAGCCTTTGTCCGTCAACGGTAATGAATTTCCTGGCAGAGGATTTGTTCTTCATTATGAATAAAGACTATGGTTTTCATGGTGGGAATACTCAATTCAAAACAAATTGGTAAGCAGCTATTATATTATAGGTATGTCTGTTTTTTCCCCCCCAGGAAACTCGGAATGCCAGTTTTATGTCTGGATAATTGTAGCCTTTCTGGGGTTGGCTCTGGTTGTATCACTGATCTTCAATATTTCCCACTATGTGGAAAAGCTGCGACAAGGTAAGACATTTTGAGAAGTCCCAGCTTGAATGGAGACAAGTCACTGGAAAACCTACAGAAGAAATGTCATTTCATGAAACGTCATGCAATAGGATATTTTTATCTGTAGGAAATCTATTTGATACTTTTTTTTCATCCTTAGGATTCTCTTAATTTAAAAATGCAATCAATTAGAATATAAACAGACTCCCAATCTCGGCTTTCTCGCCGCCTTAACATATAGAGCAGGAAGGAATTGTGCCGGTGGAATGTAGTTTTCCTCCTCCAACTCAACAGCTCACGAAATTATAGCCTATTCTGCAGCGGCCGTAAAGGTTCTCACTAATACCTGATGGGAGGAGTGGAGACTAACTCCTCGAGCTTCCACTCAAGCCTACTCAAAGCCCTCAGCATCGGTGAGAGCCGCTAAAGTACAGTTAGCTGGACTGGGATCAGAAGAGAACTAGAAAAGCAGCAGGCTGGCCCACAGGCTTATTATGTAACACTCCTGGCCTCAGCTTTTCCTTTCAATAAACTGGTCCACAGTTTTAACCATGTGGCTTTCACCCTCCTGGACATGATTGAAATAGTGCAACGCCCAGCAACTGGCACAATCTTTGCACACTACTGGCATAAACACAAGTGTGTTGGGTGGGTGGATGGATGGCTATGAAAGTCCAGCTATTTCTGGAGGCAGGACATTTCAGTGGTAATAATAAACAGAAAAGAAATTTTCAATGTATTTTAACAGTTGAAAAGAAATAAAACAAAGTTAATAAAATTGCATTAGACACGTGACCAAGAAAAACTGCATGAAGCTAACTTAGAACAATGGTCAGGTTCTGGGGAGAGTCCTTGATCCTCTTAGGAGTGTCTTCTTCAGTGTTGATAACACAAATACAAAATATGAGGATGGTGTTACTGTCATGCCTCTCAAAAAAGAGGAGAGGCACTAGAAAGTGAGGTGGCATAGCTGAGGTCACATGTCTACTCAACAGCAAAGTCAAGGGTAAGGGCCCTAATTCTCTGTCCAAAATGGTTTCCACTAGCACGTGCTGTTTTTACATTGTTGACCAAATGTCCTTGGCCAGAAACCCAACATTCTTTTGGATCTCTATTATATCATCTCTAAGCCTGAAATGCCAGGCAGGCAATGCTTTTTCATTAGCAATGATTTCAGTAATTCTTTTTTAAATCAAATGTTTTTTGAAACAAACTTCATAAGTCAGATGCATGAATGACCCATCATCTAGCATCTTTGAAAAGGGCTTCCATCATAGAAAAAAATGAGCTAAGAGTTGCACTTTTCTTTATATAATAGATTAAAATGACTATATTTTAATTTCTCCATTAAGATATTTTATGAATGCAGGGGGCGCCTGGGTGGCACAGCGGTTAAGTGTCTGCCTTCGGCTCAGGGCGTGATCCCGGTGTTATGGGATCGAGCCCCACATCAGGCTCCTCCGCTATGAGCCTGCTTCTTCCTCTCCCACTCCCTCTGCTTGTGTTCCCTTTCTCGCTGGCTATCTCTATCTCTGTCGAATAAATAAATAAAATCTTTAAAAAAAAAAGATATTTTATGAATGCAGATAATATTGTCACTTGTATTAGGAAAAGGTGAATTGAGGGACGCTTGGGTGGCTTAGTTGGTTAAAGGTCTGCCTTCGGCTCAGGTCATGATCCCAGGATCCTGGGATTGAGCCCCACATCGAGCTCCCTGCTCCAGGGGCGCCTGCTTCCCCCTCTCCCCCCCACCCACTCCTGCCCTCTCTCTCTCTCTCAAACAAATAAATAAATAAAATCCTTAAAAAAAGAAAAAAGAAAAAGGTGAATTGAGAGCTATAGAGTTGAAACAACTTAAGACGGAAGCCAGGACAAGAATAACCATGTGGACCAGTACTTCACTCTGCTGATCCCAGTGGCAGTTCTCAGAGATCTACATGGGGCCAGGGAACAAGTGTCCTTTTCAGTTCTCATTTTTGGTAGTTTGTACATTGGAATTTATTTATCCATATTCATACCATTTGCCACCATATCAACTCCTTTTGGAAGTTGCTTTCTTATAATGGTTAGTTGACCACTACTAAAAGACACCAGACAAACTTTTTAAGAAAGAAAAGAAGGAAGAAAGGAAGGAAGGAAGGGAAANAGAAAGGCTTTTTCTTAAAAAAAAAAAAAAGAAAGAAAGAAAGAAAGAAAGAAAGAAGAAAGAAAAAAAACCCAACAGATTTTTTTTTTCCATTTCAATTGTACAAACCCTAACTGCCCCAGGCATGCCATAAATTACTTTGTCTAAAAGCAGTATGGTGGGAAATAACATTTTTTAAATAACAGGAAAGAGTAAATTACATTCATTGTTGTATTTTTAAAAATCAATTTCAGTTCTCTCAATTTGTTTTTAACATCATGGTTTTTGAAGTCAACCTGTCATGAATTAGAACCCTGCTTTCAGTATTTACCTGGGAGATCTCTTGTACAAGAAACGTAACTTCTCATAGTTTCAGTTGCCTTGTCTACAAAATGTGGAAAATACCATCCAGACCAAGGGTCCTTGTGAGAATTCCATAGATCCCTCAGCACAGTGCTGGGGACTGAGGTCAGTCTTGCACAGGACTCAGCCCACATCACCACTCTTGGTGGCTGTGGTGCTTCCTTCCCTCTTTCCAAAGTATGTGTGAAGGGCTTGCTATGACCACATCTTATCCCATTTGATTTTAGTGTCGGGTATTTCCGGGAACGTTAGCTCCTCTGGCTCCTCACGGCTCCCAGCATCACTGTATTCTCTAGGTCCTCTCCAGCTGCCATGTCACTTCCTGCCCATCGCTATATCGCTTAACATGTCTATGCAATAACCTCAGCTTCAGCAATCACTGCTGTGACTATTTAAGTCATATACGGGTGCATTTTCTAGTGTTTTCCGTAGGCTTTCAGAGGATCGGTTCTAACCATCAGCCTACTGCAAATTATATTTGAGCCATAACATGCCCTCCTTACGTGGAGCACGCAACCCTGGGTCTTGCCCTTTATTAGCATGCAGACCTCAGATTAGCCTTGCAGCAGTGCTCGCTGTTGCCAGAATGCCCTTCGTTCTCATCCCACCTCCCCATTTTCTCTCTGCAACCCTCTCCCAACCGCCCCGGCTTCTCCGGACGTCTTTCCCCCGCATCAGTAATAACCGCCCCCCTTGCTAGTCCACATGAGCAAATACAGCACTGTCTGCTTTCTCACGCAGAGGCTACAGGTGGCTCTGGGATTAGCTCTGCAAGCGGACTTCTGTCCGGTCCTGCTAAGGGCTCCTCCCGGCTTTGTTTCTCCTAGACAGACCAGAGGAGATTCAACTATATTAGCCAGCTTTTCTGCCACTCGGTCTGTGAACACAATGTCCCCGTATCTGGCCTCATGGAACTTTTTATTTTTTGCATCTTTGTGCTATTCTTTGTGGCTAAGAAACTTGCAAGCTCTGACTCCACCTGTGGCGAACAGTTGGTGAGTAAGTTGTGCTGGTGTATTAAGTAGCGTTCAAAAGAAAATCTCCATCCCAGCAACAATACAGTATCTCCACATTCAATCAGATAGACACGATAAGCCTCTCCTTGATGTTTTCCGTAGCCGTGCTAGGTAAAAGCTTTGTAATGGAGTTCTCCCTTCCCCCTAAAATAAACCTTACATTTTTAGGTGAGTCTTTGTCTGTTCTTTAGGAGGATTATACTTATTTCTTTTTCTGCTAGGAAGGTATTAGTTTTGTCCTCCTTTAAATCCCCAAAATTTTCTTTATCCAACCTTTCTTCTCTCTTTTGAGAAGATGGATAAATACATGTATGGTTTCCTTATACATCAAAGTCTTATCAGTATCTCTTCTACTCACTAGAAAATTATGGCACATTTTTCACATTTTCACATTAAGAATGTATCAAAAAATGTTATTATGGAGTTTGAGCCATGTGCTGTTGTTTCTTGTTGTTATGCATTGCGCATGGAAGAGTGAACACTATAAAGGAGGAAACATCAAAGCAAATATTTGCTTACATGCTCTCAACCATGAACCTGACCGCAAGTTGTCTGTATCTGAATCACAGAGAGGATTGTGAAAACCTGCCCAGCTCTTCTCACACAGAATCTTGCAAATGTAACTGCTTCATAGCAACATAAAAACTGCTTTGTGTTTTACTAAAGATCGTTGAGATGATAAAGTAGCTTCTAAATCATGCCGTTTATTTTTAAATAAACTTATAAGCCTTTATGACAGAGCCAACTCTTTTCAGGAGCCGGAGCTTGCTGACCTTTCTCCTCAGCCTCAACCTCTAAACTTTTGATTACCACTCCTCTATTTAAAGAAATCATATGCTATCACACTTCTTACTGTAAGAAGGAACTTACTAAAACCACACGAGTACAGATCGTCCAGCTTCAGATCAGACATTTAAATTCTAAGAGGAGTGCAGAAGGTGGTGACCTTGAACGTTTTAAGGACCCTTTCAGGGTGCTGCTTCAATATGATTGGTCTTGATGTATAATGTCCTTTTCCCAATACTTATTTTCTTCCTCACACTGTTTTAGTTTCTTTTCCTTCCATGTAAGTTTCACATCATTATATCGTATCCTTCATATAGTTGCTTCTGCATCCTCCCCCCTTCCCCACTGCAAAGCTTTTGGGTCCAAACCTTGTTTTGCTTCTCTCTACTGATAACACATCGAACAACATTTTCTTTCCATAAAGCTATCCTTTTACACACACATTAGTGTACCTTCCAGACACCAACACTCACACTCCAAGCACTTCTACCTGGAAAATCCACATTATCTTTTAAAAATATTAGTCTGTGTGTGGAAACATTGGACCCCATGCCTATTTTTTCTTATTCTCTATAAGTAATGTCATTATTTTTGTTTTTGAATTCTTTCTTTATTTTTTATCTTTTCTTTTAACAATCCTCTTGCCAGAAGTGAGATTTGGTCATTTCACTACAAATCAAGCTTTACTTATAAATCTTGTAAGTAGCATTTTAATTATATCAGCTTGTTTTCAGCTAATCCATTTAATGAAGAGACTCAATTCCAATCAGCACAATTCAGCTGTGACTGACAATATGATTGGATTTAGAATGTATAATATTGAAAATCAACTTTGTCATTTTCTAAAATGTTTTTAACAAAAATTATTTCATTTATCTTCCACATCTACTCATATGCTATAGGCATTATTATCTCTACTTTATGGATAAAGTGAGAATCAGAGTTTTAAAGTGATTTGCATATTGTCACATGGCAAATGCATTGGAGAGCTGCTACCCAAATCCAAAGTCTTCTGATTTCTCACCGTGAATTTCTTCCATAATACATCAGGCGACCGTTTGACTAAATTCTTGTAAATGTATTTTAATTCTTCTGATAACACTGACATGTGACATGTCCATTTCGTCCTCCAACATGATGATTTTAATAATTTGTTCCAACAATGTTTCTCTAACAGTTAGTGATGTTTCTGGAGAATACTTCGACTTTGTCACATATAAATCTAACTAAAAAGAATCTTTCTAGTTGTTTGGTGACTTATTCAGTCATATGAAATATTTTTGCTAGTTCTTTACCGACATGGTATTTTTTATATGTGAAAACTGAAAGATCGTCGTTTGGTTACTATTTTCTCTATGTTACTGCCAGAGACTTAGATAAATATGGGCTTCATTTTTTATAGAAATAGCTTTTGCAAGATTTTGCTACTCAACACCACGTTGACTAATACACAAGATTTAATCAAAAGAGAATAAATATCATAGTATACACATCCATTCAATTCACTAAGAAAATTTATTGATGAACAGATAACACAGACTTCTTCATAATATGGATCTTAGTTATTAAAACTGTGCTCTAAATTTCCCCTATCTTCTCTCATTAATTCATTATGAATCTATTACTTTTCACTAAAAAAATTCTTAAAACTATTTTTTCAAGTTTGAATACATATATTTAATTTGAAGCAAGAATACTTTCTTTTATTTGCCTTTAAATCACCATCTTCGAGGTTCAACAGTGGCTTACTTTCTGAGACTTGGTACAGAATTTTCTCATGGTTTTACGATCCTACATCAGATCTCCAGTGAATATTGTTACTGCAGACCAGTATACTGTTCCTTTTAAAAGCCAATCTGTGCTTTATTTTTAGACTGTGTTCCCTACTTTTCCCAGATCTCTTCTCCTAGAATCCCCACCTCTCCTTACTTCTATTTGCCCCATGTAGATGAAACAGAGTCACAACAAACTTCCTGAACATAATTTTGATGTTGTTGTTCACATGACAACAGTGTTCATAGACACTTCAAAAATAGGTAATTAAGTCTTCGAGGATTTGTTTTGTTTTGTGCTTTGTTTTCATTCATTCGTTTGTTTGGGTAAGGAAGAAAAGCTTATTCAAATCAGCAAGAGCAACCAGGGAAATCTGACAGAAGGAAGCAGAAGTGTTTGATGAAACGTGAACACAGAAGGGACAGCAAGCCCACCCACGACGGACTGCCCCACAGCAAAGGCACCAGCAGAGGTCCCCACGTTCATAGCTTGGTGTTTCCCGTCCATAAAACGCCCACACATCCGGGCCCCACATCACTTCCAAGCTGCACTTGTATTTCCTTCTCAAATTACCAAGAGAGAATATATGATTGGCCCAAATCAGAGAAGATCTTTATGACTGGTGGTCGTGGCCAAGTGTCTTGATTTATGATATTAACTGACACTGAGGCTAAGCTCCCCTCACAACATTCTCTAGAAGGTTTAAATGTATGTCAACATTTCTTTTAATTTGTCTATTTTTAATATCTTTCAGATAACATGTACAGGTACTCTGAAGACTACATTCCCAGGTATGTAGAAAATAAGTTATGTATTATAACTCCCAAGTAATAAAGGGGCATAACAAATGCTATATTTCTTATAGGTTTGGCTCAGGGATGTCACATTTGGGTAAAAATAAAACGAAAAGTCATTTTTAGTTACTTTTACTCCTCCGTGAAGATCAAAAGCTATAATATTATCTTCCCTCGTTACTTACTCATCCTGAGTCAATAAGAGAGCTGGTTAAGGGACAAAATGAGACACTAACCAGGTATCTACAGAATTCTTGTCAATTTCAGATGGATATACCCTAGATTATGGTTCAGATCAGATTGTAAGAATGCAGTCTAATTATATATGGAATTGTGGGGCCCTTAAGAAACCAAGGTGGAAAAGAAATCTGGCAATACCTAATAAAATTTAAGATATATAGACATACTTAGATAAGGATGCTTTGTGGTGTGCTGCTTTTAAGAGCAATGTCAATCAATGGGGAAATGTGATAAATCAACCCTAAAATAATATATGGTTACAGATATAATGTATTCTCGTTGATACCTGTTGACCTAATTGCAGAGAAATTTGTATGATTTTTTTTTAACAAAGGAGTTTTATAGCATATATCATAGCAAAGAATTTTCATTTTCTTGTGTGGTATATTCTGAGCCAAATGTGTTATTAGATTGGAGATTTCTCCTTTAGGATAAAAAAATCTAAATATAGAGCATTTCCTAGAGGACTCTTCAAGACCTTTCTGAAATTGTAGACTGAAAGGCAGAAAGGTCTTTCACAAACACAGAGCTTTCTCACTGGGTAGGATAAGATTATAAGCTTTCTGTTAGCTTCTAAAAGGTCTTTTTAAAATTTTTCTCCATGTGGAAATAACTCTGACAAATTCAGGATGTAGGCTGCAGGCACATTCATACAAAGAAGAAAATCTTTATTTTTATGATTTACCATTGGATTCTATAACAGGAGATAAATTTCAATGCATTATCTCATATCAAGAGAGATTTGCTGATTTGGTTACAACACACAACGTGACAAAGAAAATCCTATATGGATTTTCCATGTGGAAGTTAATCTCTTGGACAATTGATTTGATACTTGTCATTTGAAAGGCAATTAAGATGCCATGTGATAGAAAGTCCAGTGATTTGATCATTGTGCTAAAGACTGGGTTGGTACTCTTAGATTGGGATGTTAAGAGTCAGAAGGGAAAACTGATAAAATACCCATCTTATAGTAAGCAGGCTCTTACCTATAGGGCCAGTGTGAAAAAGAGGTTGGTTCTTTTATAACATTCATTCATTCATTCAATAAATATTCATTCAACAAATAGGAGTTGTGCTAGACAAGAGATGCAAAGATGGAAAAATGCAGATTGTCCCTCGTGGATCTAGTAATCTGTTATCTATTGAAATAAATCTCAAGTCAGGCATAATTTGACTATACAAGGCAGATTTTATCTATACCAAGTGGCTGGCATGTTAATTATGTATGTACTTCACAGCTTGTCTATTTCTGATTACGTAGCTTGGGAGCCCAAATCACCTTTGTAGGAAGGGCATGGAGCTCCAGGAAAAAAACAAGCCAGGGTGAAACTATTTCCAACCATTAAAACTTCAACATTTAAACAGCTATAAAGTGGAAATAAAGGCTATCTTTCTTAGGTAGAAATAAAATTAGGGATGCCCCTCAGTTCTTAGATGGTTTGAGGTTAGGGCTCCCCATTGAACGCTCACTCTGCCCCTACTCAACATCGGTTTAGGCGGGAAGCCATGCTTCTGGGATCTGATCTTCCTGCTTCCCCAAATCCCTGCCTTCCTGCACTGTAGGTCCAAAATGTGATCACTTTAAGGACAATGTAGCACCGCTGTGTAACAGAAAGTCTGGTACACACTTCCTGGTATTTACCCCGGGCCACTTTACTTTTCCTTTAAAACATAATTCTAGGGGCATCCGGGTGGCTCAGTTGGTTAAGCATCTGTCTTCTGCTCAGGTCATGATCCCAGGGTCCGGGATCGAACCCCATGATAGGCTCTCTGCTCAGCGGCGAGTCTGCTACTCCCTCTCTCTCTGCCCCTGCTTGTGCTCTCTCTCTGTGTCAAATAAATAAAATCTTTTTAAAAAATTCTTTACAACATAATTCTACACAATTCTGGTTTTTTTATCTGTGTTAGGGGGATAATACGGTGGGCATATCATGGATTTGAGATCTAGAGAAGTCTGGGTCTTAACCAAACTCTTATAATCGCTAGGCTTGTAGTCTCAGCAAAATGGGCACTGGTGACTTCAGCTGCATCAGCTGGACAATACAGAGTGTAATGGGCACTTCCCTACGAAGCATAGTGGGTTAAAAATAAGATACTGCTTTATAGGGTGAAAATTAAGGTCTAAGAAAATTCCTGCGCATTTGCCATGTATTTATCCTCTCATTTGGGAAATCAGTTCAGGTGTACAACTACTTTAAAAGACAAAACAAAACAAAACAAAAAACCAACTACTTTAAATGTATCGTGACTCCTCAGATTCAGAGTCTCTCTCAAAAACCTTAGGACAGATTCTCAGCAGCTTTCGCGTGCTCTGCTCGTGATGGCACTGAAAGGTGCTTTTATGACAGAACATGTCTCATCCCAGCCATTGTCCTACCTTAAGATGATTTTTGGATTTCTGGAGCCCTGCAAGCTCCTTTCACTTCCCTCTTTACTAAATACACTAACCTAGTGCCCTGGACCAGACTTTTGGTCTCAGCTGTCCTCCTCGCCTGAGAAAATTTATGACAAGAGAACTTTTTAAGATTTTATTTATTTATTTATTTATTTATTTATTTATTTATTTATTTAATTTGAGAGAGAATGAGCACAAGCAGGAGGAAGGGCAGAGGGAGAGGAAGAAACAGACTCCCCCCTGAGCAGGGAGCCCACGCGGGGCTCCATCCTAGAACTGTGGGATGATGACCTGAGCTGAAGGCAGACGCTTAACCGACTGAGCCACTCAGGCATCCCCAACAAGAGAACTTCTGGGTAGCCTTCCTAGACCTCTGAGCCTTCCAAGTGGATGTGCGGATGAAGTCCTCACTGTGATCACTGCCATGCTTGTAACCAAAATAGCTCCAAGTTTTCCAGGCTTCTGTTTATTTGTTTTAATGTACAAATAAGCCAAGTTCCGCCCCTGTGTGACTGCAAAAAAGTCCAGTCCCTTCTTAAGCATTTCTTCTTAAGAATCCTTGAGAAGTATGGATAGGTTCCAAAAACCTTATTCTCAATTGTCTTTGTGTCACCCCCAGCTCTGTGTCTCTGCTTTCAGTGTCTTTGCCTGTAATTTTAGAATTCTTCATGCTGGCAGATCTTTCCAGTCTCCTTTCCCCAAAACTTTGGCAAAAGACCCTTCTTTGTAAGTATTCCAAAGCACTGGCAATATAAGTGCCTTGTGTTTAATGGACTTTACAAAGAAATGGATATACTAGAAGAAAACTGGAACACTGATCAAGAGAATAAAATTTAGTATGAAGCAGTATTCGGTATCATTGCTCTGAGATCCCCCTCCCAGGGAACACCAGTGGATTCACTTCTTAATCTCCAACCACACAAAGCCAGTGCTGAGGTCCCCAAGACCAGGGGTCTATATTTGGTCCTTGCACCCCAAGTTCAAGATACCCACACCCATGGCATTGTCCCTACCAAAGAAAGCAAAAATTCAGTGAGCATGTACTCAGAAACACGTCCCTCCAGCAACCTTCCATTTTCTCTCCTGCATCATTGCTTTTTCTGCTCCTTTTGCATTATTCTCATCAATATATAATAAAATTGTTTCAGAAAGAAAGAAAGAAAAAGTCTTCTTGATACTAGATCGCCTACAGCTACCTCTACTTTGCTCTGTATCCTTTGTAGCAAAACATGAACGTTCCATCTACATTCTGTCCATATTTGCTTGCTTCTCCTCTTCTCTTTTTCTTCTTGAACCTACTCTATTCAATTTTCTGCCTTCAATAATCTGCCAGTTCAGCTCTTGTCAAGGTCACCGATGAAATCCACATGTCCAAATCCTAGTGTCTTTGTACGCAGTCCATCTATAGCATGTGACACATTGACACTCTCTCCTTCTTGAAACACTTATTTCTCCAGGCTCTGGGTCCTCTCCTCTATCATTTCCCTCCTCACCATTGACTCCTTGTCCTTTGCTGACTCCTGAACCTTTGACATCAGAGTGCTCAGGGCTCATCTAATGAACCTCTTCTCTAACTATACTCATTCCAGAAAGTAGTTTTATCTTTTCTTATGGCTTTAAATAACATTTATACACCAGTGGAGCCCAAGCATATATATACCTGCCAATTTAAAGAAAAACCTATTAAGCAAATCAAGGTAACACCAAAACCAATTTCTAACAGACCTCTAAGCTTGCTTTTTCCTCAATCTGACAACTTTCCAGCCCCTTAAAATAGTTTTATTCAGTTTTACAGAAATATCTTTAATTTTTCCTTGAATATTAGAACACTACATTTATATTATAGAATTTCAGAGTTGAAAAGAACAATAGTGACTAAATAGTTCAATAAACTTGTTTTATAAATAAGGAAATTGAAACTCAGAGAATTGATGTCCAAAGTCACTCAGATAGAAGTAATGTTTTTTAAAAATTGAATTTACTTATTTAATCTACTTAGATAATGAAGTCTTTAAGCATTTTTCTAAAAGGACTTCACAATAAAATAACGATGAAATTAAAACTTCTAAAGAAAAGGGGGAGTAAACAGAAGTAGGAATGAACCATGAGAGACCGTGGACTCTGGGAAACAAACTGAGGGCTTCAGAGGGGAGGGGGGTGGGGGAGGGACTGTCTCGATGATGGGTATTAAGGAGGGCACGTATTGCATGGAGCACTGGGTGTTATACTCAAACAATGAATCATGGAACACTACATCAAAAACTAATGATGTACTGTATGGTGACCAACATAAGATAGTAAAAATTTTAAATTAAAAAAATGCAAAAAAAAAAAAAAGAAATGGAAAAAAATAGGGACTGAGGAAAATATATGTGAAAGTAGAAAATAGTAAAAGATACAATTAATATTATTTCAAATTTTGGAGTGTTAGTAAATGTGCTTATTGGTCAGAGGGTCATTTCAGGCATGTTCGGAGCAATGCACTTGTCCCTGGGATATGGGCTTATTTATTAATCTATTTTTAATAGTAGTTGATCTTCCATATAAAACACTACCAAACATTTATGCTTAAAGTTTATTAGGTATTTATAATACGCTGAAGCTATTTGGCATTGTTAAGTAAAAATATATGTTTTAATTTGTTGGTTAGGCAATTATTCCTTTATAATAGTTTACTTGGGATGATTAATCATTTGAAACCTGCCTGTAGACACAGGGCACTGGATTATAAATCACATCTTATTTTCATTCATAGGGAATGAAATGATATTCATTTTTTGGACATGATTTATCATTTGCAGGTTGTATCTGTTATCTATGCGAGCTAGGAAAATGGATGGATTGTCTTATTAAAAATTCTTCACCTTTTGCTATTATATTCTTTGCATAGCCAGAGAAAAACCATGAACAGGGACAATTCCATATCCCAGTATTAAGCTGTACTGAATTTCTGATGGAAGGAAAGGTTACAGATGAGTTCCTTTGTTATCAGATAAGAGAAATACATGCCAGCATCTGGACTTTTCAAGCCATTTCGTAGAAGTATCATTTGATCTGTTTTTTTTAAGGACACCTACTTACTATTTACATATGCTGTGTCTTCTTTCAAAAGCATAGGGAGTACTATAGGTGTTATGCCTTGAGATAAGCGTTCATTTTTCTTCTCATGCAATTCCCTCCAGCTCTTGATGATCTGTAATCTCAAAGTTAAAGCAGTTGCTACTATTTTATGAAATGCCACTCTCACTGCCTGATATGTTCCTCTGTTCCCAGCCTGCCATTGTGAAAGCTGGTCCCCAGGGCCATTGTCGTGGTCTGGTGAAAATGATAGGATGTCTACTCTAATCCTAAAAGGACTTCTCAGATGAAGCCGTAAGGAAATTGAATCAAACATCAAGAGCAGATATTCAGGGCTTTTGCACCAGACTTGCATTACGATCCTAGCACTGCAAGTTTCTACCTTTGTCTTTGCACAGTGTAACTCTAGGGGTTGCAGAGTCCGCATATGCACGGCGGGGATTTAAATATATATCTATCTCGGAGTTGTTCTGAGGGCTAAGTGAGCACTGGCATAAAGGAAAGCTTTCAGAATTGGTACTTACTGCAGGCATTACACATAAGGCTAGGGAAAATATGTTAATCTCTCTGACTCTCAGACTTCCCATCTATAAAGTGGGAAATACTATTTTTGCAAAATTTCCCTAGGACGTTGGTATACTGTATATAAAACATTTAGCACAGCATCTGGATATAACAGGTGAGCAATCATTTTACATCTGGACATCTGCCAAGCTGATTCTACAGTATCTCTTTGGCCTTGTATTTTTTAAGCATCATTGTTGATTCGTATTTACTTAGTAAACATCGTTTTAGAGGATTATTCAGAGTGATACTGTGGGCAAGTAAACTGGCAGTACAATGTACAGTTAAGAGTACAGATAACCTCGGTTCTAGTCCCAGCTCTGCCACTTACTAGTCTTCTGACCTTCAAATTATATGACCTCTCTGTGCCTCAAATTTCTTATCTATAAAATGGGGGTGTGATAGTGCCTGTCTGGTCTGGATTGTTGTTAGAATAGAATAAATGAATATAGAAAATGCAGTTCAAGTAGCATCTGACAAACGGAAGTGTTAAATCAGTATTTGCTATTGTTATTTCCTGAAAGATCCAAAAAACACCTGTTCCGATGTATACACACACACACGCCCGTGGGCATTCATGCACTTCCGCATCCATTCACTTGTACATAAATATATCTACCTTGGTTGGCTGAGGATAAACAAGAACACGCAATCATATATTGAATTTAGCCGAGAAAGTAGCTAAGAACTATGTATGAAGTAGATTCTAATAAGATAAATTATTTTTCACTATTATAGGGACGATGAGTATTATACTGAAGACGCACCAATTTATGGTAACTTAGATGACATAGTCCCAGGTAAGTTTTATTTTTCCAGAAATTATATTTATCTATAAATTAATACCCTCCCCTTAATTCCACAGCATTTGAGGTGGCTTATTTTTGGTTGCAATCACATTTAAATATCCTGAAGGTAACCATAGATTCAATAACGTCTAGCATATTATTTAGTATATATTTCCAAAGCTGCATATTATAAATTGTATTGCAACATCCTGTTTTTCTATATTCTCTTCATTTTACTGCAGTAGAAATGTGAATACAGGGGACTCTATTACCATGAATTTTGGCACACACGATTCTATGAAATAAAGCTATTTCTAGAACAGAAAATGGCTCAGGGAAACAGAGCTTTGCTCTCGGTCTACAAAAGCAAATCTACAGTGAATAATCTGGAACAAGGAGCATGTTCTCTGGTTTCCCTTGCTTTAACTGCTCATGTTAAGCAGAGAATCTAGGGCTACAATGATGGCAAGTGGGGAGACAGAAGAGCTAAATCACCACTGACTAGGTTATACATTGTTTGTTCTTAGGTAACAAGTACTTCTCAATTCCTAGCATCCCTTATTGCTTGAAACATCCCAACCACCCCTAAACAAAATGCCACTAAACTCCTTAAAGCAGATAATCATGATATGATCCCAGAGCTCTGATGAGAGAAGCCATGAGGCTAAATGCTAGCATTTAACCCCATCCTTGCACCCGCAAGCACTTCACTTCACTCATGATTTGGGGGTTAACAAAGATTTCCAGAAATGGACTAAACTATCTGAATCTCTGATTATCCAATCTAAGCCATCTAAATCTCTGTATATGAAATTCTCCTAAGTTAGGAATGTGAGAATATTAAAGGATTCAAAATTTTATTTAATTTTTTAAAAATGTATTTAATCTTTGTCTTTTCCTTCCTTTTAAAGTATCTTCTAATCTCTAATCTCTATACTCTGAGAAATCAGAAATATTTTTTAGGACTATCCTGTTAAAAATAATTTGCCCTCCTGTTTCACTTTGCAGAATCATCGTGCCCATCTGTAATATTTGAGATTTCAATTCTTCTGTACCTGGTGGTGCAAAGCCCACCATACCTGCAATTGCCATATCTAAGGGAGCATAGGTGCCACCCCACACATTCTGATTTAGTGATGTTGAGGAATAAGGTTTAGGAATTTGCTAGTTGAAAAATTTCCAGCTAAGTCCAATGCATGTTTTCCATAGACCATGCTTCGAGAAATATCATTCCTCTGTGTTGCTTTTCAGAAAGGATTGAATGATTGATTATAAGATAACTTGCATTGTAGTAAATATATCTTTTTTTTATGGGATCAATTCAGTTCAATCCACATTTCCGCTAGGCGACTGGCCATTCGACAAGTCACTTTCTCTCTTTCTTCTCCCTTTCAAACAGGCATATCTGGGGGAAGAAAGGGATGGATGGTTTAATAAGCATGTCCCTATGGGATGAAATGACTGCAGGTCTGCCGGCTATTGGACACTGCACAAAAACTCCAAATACTTAGGAGCACCATTACAGAGCTCCAGGCCCCCCAAACAGCCTGGCTGTGCTGCCACTAATTCATGGGACAAAAAACATAATCTAAACATTCCTTTTCAAAAATAAGACATAGGTGTTTAAATGCCTCTGAGTAAAACTTCTTACTCACGGGAAAAATGACGAAATTGCAATCATGAGCGCAGGTGCCCTGTGCTGTGCCGCCGTGCACCATTTGCAATCACCCAAATGGAAGCGAACACATGGGATCTCTTAAGTTGAGCCCATCATGTCCTGCAATGGCATAAATTAATATGATCTAGTCTTTATCCCAAGTGAGCTTCTTTTGTCTTATTACTAACTCTGTGGGGTTAAAGACTTCTTCACATTCTGATCTGCAGAAAATGGTTTATGCTTCCTTACTTTTTTGCATCTCCACAAAAAAAGACAAGCTGAATGATTCTTGGGGGTTTCACATGTACAGCTAAGTGTGGTTTGGGTCAAGTATTTGTATTTGTGCCAGCATTTTTCATTTTTCCATTGTAAATCATGATCTTTTCAACTCCCAAGAACCAGTGGATGAAAACTGCTATGAACAAATGAAAGCTCGACCAGAGAGATGTACAAATAAACTGCAAGAAGCCACCCCGCCTGCACAGGTGAGTTTTGTTGTCCGTATTAAGGGTCGAACTCGCCTAGATCCGAGCACAGCTGCATGTGTCAAGAATATAAGAGCACCACATTCTGACTCACATGTGAAGCAGTCTGAGATTTTACAGGCCAAATCAGTGTCAAGTTCTGGGACCTGAGCTCTAAGGGAACCTCAAAGGCAAGTAAACAGCACTCAGAACCTCACTCGAAAAGTCAAAATTATGTACCATTACAGAGTCAATAGGTTGAAGGAAAAAGTGGATTCTCTTCTTAATCAATTAAGCTTGTTCTTTCGGATTGAAAAAAGTTAGGTACATCACAAAGATAAACATTAAAGTTGACACATATATAATCCTTATAAGACAGATGGGGGGAGGGGAGAGAAAAGGAGAGAGAGAGAGAGGAGAGGGAGTGGGGGGGGCGCAGAGAGAGAGAGAGAGAGAGCTTTAGTTAAGAGATAAATTAGCTGGATATAAAAGACCATACTTCTATTTTATAAGGCAAATGAGTGTAAATTTTAACACAAGTTCTATGGCTGTAGGTTGATGTCAAGAGATTTTCACACAGCTTGTGTAGGGTCAGATAGGACATAAACGCAAGCAGAAACATATGAAAACCCAAGAAGAAATGGATAGCTTTTCCTTTTCCTACCACCATCAGTTCAACCTCCTCAGGCCACTTACAATTCTTAGTCTACATGCTGTTGAAATGTTACACATTTCAGTTTAAAGAGTTCTTCTTCCTTTCCCTCCTAGATCTTGTCCCTTCAATTATGTGTTCTCTTGCTACTCCCTAGAAAGTCAGAGGGCCAGCCAGAATTTCCTATGCAGTCGTTATGTGACGGGCCTTGTCATATGTGCTTTACATGTATTATCATCGTAGAGTTTTATGAGGGAAACAGCATTATTTCTCCCATTTGACAGAGGATTGAGAAGGATGAAAAACTTGCCCTAAAGCACTCAGGTACTAAGTAGAAAGAGAATCTGAACTTAGTCCTGTCTAACAGAAAATAGTCTCCTTCCTAAGATGGGTCACATCTTGAAAACTTCCCATTAAGATAGAATTTTTCTCTTTTCCTCTCTATGAATCCACCAAGAAATCAGAATTCTTGAAGTTTTAAAAAAACCAAGATGTGGTAAGGTTTAAGCAGACCATGAAGTCACTTTCTGATGCACAAATCTGTCATCTGATGTTTGATTAATGGTAAAAAAATTTTTTAGATAAAAGGTATGAAAACCTGCATGTTCTAATATGACCTGCTAAATCCATGATAATAAAGAAAAAACCCTTAGAGAAGGCTAAAATATAACCACACCATCTGAAATGTAGATTCACAACACCTTAATTGTAAAAGAGCTGAAAATTCGTAACAAAAGTTGCTATTTAGGACATAGGAATTGTGGTGCATCTGGTTTTTACTCGAATGGAAATTGTGCAGAGCTTAAAATGTCTTTAAAAGCCTGCTATCTTATAAACTATTTATTTAAAGATACTCCTAAGGAGATCAGCCTTTATGCTATTATACCTTTCTCACATATTTGATTTCACAAATTAAATGTAATTTCTTTATATTTGCCCAATTCCACTTCATTAGAACGATCGTGAGCATCAAAATCGCTACCCAGTTTGCTACTACAAACTACTACAACACTTACTTTGGTCAATTACAAAGGCAGTCTACAATATTATGCAGAAAGCTTTATGGATAAAGTATCTGCTGGAAAAGAAAAATCTCCTTGCCCTTTAAAAATGATGTGCATGGTTCAGAAGTTGTGATTTCAATATCTACATCTACCATTAACTAGGAAGAGTTCATCGGGAAACCTAATAATAAAATGAGTCCACAGAGTTCCTATATCATAAAACAAAGAGAGGGACACAAGTGTGAGCTTGTTCCTCTCCTCTTTGTGTCCCCGTCCCCCACCGACCTTGCCTTTCCCTCCTAGGTCAGAAGTACCCACTCTCCCTTCCTAAGCCGATACCAATTTATGCTCCTGATCATTTGCTCTATTGCTTTCAAGATCTTGCATCTTCAAGTATTTAATTAGTCTCCATTTTCCATTTTTTCTTTCAAGAATCATTACTATTTACCTACCAATATGCACGAATCACCCCAATATTTAAAAACAAAAACAAACAAGACAACAGAATTAGCCTTCTACCTGTGTGTCTCTCTAATTCTTAAACTGATTCTTACTTTCCTCTACTGTTTCCATAGATACACATTCTTTTACTTCTGGCCATATTTTTTCCACCCATACACTCAACTGAAACCATTCTCTGGAAGTCTCAAGTGACTCTTAATGTGCAATCTGTGATCCTTTCTCAGGACTCACATTCTTGGAATTCTGCAGCGCTTGATAAAGTTGACCAACTGTTGACCAAACATACATTATTTAAAATGCTTTCAGTTGTAAGTACAGAAATAGAGATCTCCAAGCCTGGCCTGAAATGAGCTCAAAGGGAACCTGGGGCCAGGCAGGCAAGAAGGAAATAATGGGGGGAGATGGAAAACTGTAATTCTGGCCAGATGCCAGTCACGGAAATGGATACTGTCATCTTTGTACTTCTGAATCTTTACATTTTATACTTTTGAATCTCAAAAAGGTAGGAAAAGTGGGGACCTTTGTGGGGACCTCAAATGACCAGTTATTAAACATATGCAAAGTAGATTTTGAGATTCATTAAATTCCTTCCTATCATGCTCGTTCCCAGTTTAACAAATTGGAGCATTGTCACTTGGTCAAGGCAACACAGGGCAAGAGCTACCTAAGGTGAAGGCAGGGGAGAGGCACATGAGAGTCCATCTAAAATGTTCACGTACGGGGCACCTGGGTGGCTCAGTCGGTTGAGTGTCTACCTTCAGCTCAGGTCATGATCCCAGGGCCCTGGGATCAAGTCCCATGTTGGGCTCCTTGCAGGGAGCCTGCCTGTGCATGCACACACACACTCTCTCTCTCTAATAAATAAATAAATAGATAAAATCTTCAAAAAAATAAAATGTTCATGTATATTTTGTGTATAAGAAAGAAATAAAAATACATACACAAAAGTTTCATCTAAGCATTTTTCTACTCAAAAGTCTTGAGTTGACTATTGTTTTTGTTGTCATCCTACCTGACCAATTTGGCAAAACAAGGTAGCCAAGGCCCAGAAAACAAGCTGCTTGTTTTTCATGGATCTTAGAAATTTCCAGAAGTCGTCAAAGTTAAAGAATGAGATAACAACGAAAAATTAACATGCCTTTCTTTTTAGGCAACCGAGGAACCACAGATGTTCTACGCCTCACTGGATCACAGCTGTGAGGGGAAGCACAGAAAGCCCAAGAAAGAGAATACTTATTTGTTAGACAAGGATGAAGATGGGCAGTTACGTGCAGTGGATGCCAGCCTTTCTCAGAGCACTTCGGTAGACAATTTCCCACTTGAGAGCCAGGAAACAGAGGAAAATGTTCATGATGATCCCATCAGACTGTTTGGATTGATTCGTGCAAAGAAAGAATCTATAAACTAGCTGGACTATGACCTAGCTCAATAACCCAGCTCTTACTGGAGATGTTAAAGAAAACAAAATCCCTATAGGACGCAACATGATTTGGGAGAGTGACAATCTAAACCATTTGTTAGTGGGATGGTGGCTTACCACTTATCAGAGTCTATGTTCTTGTACACCAAATGTAATGCCATGAACATTAGCTATTTGAATTTGCTTAACAAATGCCTGGTAGCGGAATGTAAAGTAAAATCAAGTTGAAAGAAAAATAAAAGCCACCTTTTAAAAAATATTTTTCCTTTTTCACCCCTTAATTGAAAGAAATTTCTGATTGAAAGACATGGGACATTAAATATATTCCTACGAGAAGTGGAAGAGTCTTCTTAAGAAGTATTGTTTCCAAATGGAAGTATCCTTATTGCTTTTTAAAATTATAAAGTTAATTCATGCTCCTTGTAACAGTAAACACATATAGAAAAGAATTTGGATATTCCACTAGCCAGAGATAATCACGATGAACAACTTTCCATATGTACATACATCAGTTGTCTCTCTTTCTTTCTTACCAAGAAAAGGGAGTGATTATCTTACACATATTATTTTAACGTTTTCCACTTAATATATTGGGGGTTTATTTTCCTTGTTTTTTTAACTAAATGCAGTTACATATTATCATTTTAATGCCTGTATAGCATCTCATTGATGACAACATTAGAATTTATTCAAGTAATTTGAAAGTACATTTAGCTCATTTCCAAGTTCTGTTTCTCACCTTTACAAATACTATTGCAATAAGAACGCGTCTCCACACGTGTTTAAGGTCTTACCTGACTTCTCGAGGCTAAATGCCTAGGAAAAGAATTGCTGCTTTAAAAAGTGTCCACAGTGAGTCTCCATAGAATATATGTCTAAAAGGTCAAGAGTTTGGTCAAGGTATGTGCCCAATTTAAATTCCTAAACTGCCCTCCAAATAGTTATTTTAAAAAAATCTTTCTATTATCTTTCTCCATTTGGAATAGGAGTTTAATTGGGTCTCAAGTCATCACTGATCAAGGAAAGTGTATATGTGAGCTGTCAGTCCTGCCCTCTAACCGGAGCTTAGTGGATTTTATTCATTCTTTCTTCAGTTCTTTGTTGAGCTCCTAGGGCAGTGTAGGCCCTAAGTCGTGTACAGTGAGGGCAGCAGATGTAAAACAGGGTAGGCCCTGCCTCCAGGGAACTATAAATGTGTAGAAAAGATGAGTATCAGGTTAATAAAGTATCCGTACTAATAAAAAAAATACAATGAAGAATACTGGAGAATGAGAAATAATAATGGAGAGAAGGGCATCCCTGAAGAGAAGATTCTAATTCTGAGAACTGAACAAGGAGGAGCACCCATGTACAAAGAGAGGAATCTACATCATTGAATGATAGTATTTACTTAGCTCCTGAAGATATTTGAATTTTTTGCCTCTGGTTTATATCATTTGAATTCCACTCAATATTTTGAGTTTTATGTATCAAATGTACTTGATGACTTCTAATTTGGAAGGTTTTTAATGACAAATTTATATTCCTTAATAAATAAAAGACTCTTCAAGTTACCTATGTCCTGTTGAGTGAACGTGGTAGTTTGTGTCTTTTGAGAAATGTGTCCCTCTCATTAAGTTGTTAAATATATTGGCATGAAGTTGTTCAAAATATTCCCATATTGCCCTTTAAATATCTGTAGAATCTAGTGATTTAACTTCTCTCTGATACTGGGAATTTTCTTCTCCCCCCCCATCTGTCTAATTAGAGATTTATCAACTTTTTTATTTCCTCAAAGAACCAGTTACCATTCACATAATTTTTCTATTGTTTTTATATTTTCTGTTTCATCGATTTGCCATCTGATCTATATTTTTTTCCTGTTTATTGTGTTTTCATCTGTTCTTTTTTTAGCTTCTGAAGGTGGAAACTGAGGTCAGTAATGAGACTTTTCTTCTTGTCTAAAATAGGCATTTGGTTTCATAAATCTACCAGAAATTTTGATATTGTGTTATTTTTATTTCAAATATTTCTAATTTCCCTTTGATTCCTTCTTTGGCCTATTGGTTATTCAGAAGTGTGTTATTTGGCTTCCAAGTATTCGAAGAGTTTCCAGATCTCTTTTTGTTATTGATTTCTAATTTAACTCCATTGTGGTAAGAAAACATATGGCTTGAATCCTTTTAAATTTATTGAGCCTTCCTTTAATGCCCAGAATATAGTCTATCTTGGTGAATGATGATGTGTACTTGAAAAGAATACATAGTCTATTTTTGTTAGATAGAATATTCTCTAAATACCAATTAGGTTATCTTGGTTGATAGAGCTTTTCAAGTCTCCTATATCCTCTCTATTTAAAATGTATTTTTATAGGCAGCATATAGTTTATTTTCCTTTTTAATCCAATCTGATAATCTCTGCCATTTAATTGGGGTATTTAGACCATTCTCATTTAATGCAGTTATTGATATGGTTGGGTTCAAAGCAATACTCTTGATCTCTGTTTTCTATTTGTCTCCTCTATTCTTCATTCATCTTTTTCCTCTTTTTAAGACATCTTCTATATTACAATTGACACTTGAACAATACAAGGGTTAGAGGCACAATCCCCCACACAGTCAAAAACCCACATAAAACTTTTGACTCCCCCAAAACTTAACCACTAATAGCCTCCTGTTGACTGGAAAGCCTTACCAAATAAACATAAACAGTCAATTAACACATATTTTGTACGTTGTATTATATACTGTATTCTTACAATAAAATAAATGAAAGAAAATATTAAGAAAAATCACGAGGAAGAGAAAATACATTTA
The DNA here is from genome assembly GCF_017311325.1 of Ursus maritimus. NCBI lineage: Eukaryota > Metazoa > Chordata > Mammalia > Carnivora > Ursidae > Ursus > Ursus maritimus. Next base: position 53,366,685 of record NW_024426552.1, read on the forward strand.
CAATACTGTATTTATATAAAAAAATCTGCATATAATCAATCCCATGCAGTTCAAAACCATGTTGTTCAAGGGCCAATTGTACATTGGTATTTTTTAATGACTCTATTTTATCTTTATTGATGGATTATTAGTTAGAAGTCTGTTGTGTCATTTTAGTGATTGCTTAGGGTTTATAATAAACATCTTTTTTAAAAAAATTTTATTTTTATTTATGGAGAGAGAGATAGTAAGAGAGAGCAGGGAGGAGAGGGAGAAGCAGGCTCCCCACTGAGGAGGGAGCCCCATGCAGAGCTCCATCCCAGGACTCTGAGATCATAACCTGAACCAAAGGCAGACACTTAACTGACTTAGCCACCCAGGCGCCCCTACAATAAACATCTTTAACTCATCACGGTCTACATTCAAATGATATACTACTACTTTGGTATAGTATAAGAAGCTTAAAACAGTGTACTTCTCTTTCTTCTGACTTTTGTGCTCTGGGTTCTATTTTACACGTTGTTATTACTTTCCCTTAGTAAGGAATTATCCTTGTTATTTCCTTTAATAAGGCCAATTCTCTTTTTAAAAAGATTTAAATAATAATAAATGTTGTCATGTTTATCCCTGTAGTTAACATTTCCAGAACTCTTCAATCCTTTGTGTAGATCCAGGCTTCTACCTAGTAGCATTATTCCTCAGCTTAAAGGACTTTCTTAAACATTTTTTTAGAACAGGTCTGCTGGTGATGAATTCCTCCAGCTCTTATGTATTTGAAAAAGTCTCTACTTGCCTTCATTTTTGAAAGCTATTTTCTCTGGGTAAAAAAATTTATGGTTGAGTTGACTATATATTTCTTCCAGTAATTTAAAGATCCTGCTTTACTGCTTTCTCAGTTACATTTTTCTGAAGAAAAAAATCTAGTGTCATATTTGTCTTTGTCCTTCTGTTATTTCTTATTTTCTCCGATTATTTTAAGATTTTCCTTCTCACTGGTTTTAAACAATATGCCTTAGAGTAGTTTTGTTTGATTTTTATGTGTCTTGTGTTAGGAAACTGTTGAGCATCTTGAATCTGTGTATTTATAGTTTTCATCACATATGGAGAAAAAAGTGACCAATATTTCTTTAAATACTTTTCCTGTCCCCCCTACCCATTTTCAAGTTATTTTATCACTTGCAAATTCTCCCACATTTCACTGATATGTTTATTGCAGTCTTTTCTCTGTGTTTCATTTTGGATAGTTTCTTTTGCTGTGTCTTCAAGGTCACTAACCTTTGCTTCTAAAATGTTCATCTGCCAATCCAAGATAGATACTTTTTAATCTCAGTTTGTTTTTATCTCTATACATTCAACTTGAGTAATTTTTTTTCAGTTTTCACATCTCTATCATACATGTCTAACCTTCCTTCTCACTTCTTGAACATATTGCATGTAGCTGTAACAACTGTTACAATGTTTTTATCTACTAATTCTATCATCTCTGTCATTCTGAGTTTCAACTGACTGATTTTCCTCAGTATGGGTTATATTTGCCCACATTTTAGAATTCCTAGTATTTTTTTTAAGACAGGGTACTTTATTATGTAACTTAAAAGTCTGTGTAAAAGCTACAAATAATGCACCAATTAATATTATACATCTATAGTATGTACAATACAGAATATATATACGATAAATAGTAAGGTAAAAATTCCTAGGCCTGCAGGGGTGCCTGGGTGGCTCAGTTGGTTAAGCAACTGCCTTCAGCTCAGATCATGATCCCGGAGTCCCAGGATCAAGTCTCACATCAGGATCCCTGCTCAGTAGGGAGTCTGCTTCTCCCTGCTTCTCCCTCTGACCCTCTCTCCTCTCATGCTCTCACTCTCTCTCTCTCAAATAAAGAAATAAAATCTTTAAAAAAAAATGCCAGGCCTACAGACAAATTTAATAAAAAGTTATAATTGGACATTTTAATATACTGTTTGAAAAACTCGATGGGTCAAGTAAGCAAATAATAATCTCATAATACAGAGGATTAAGTAATACAATCAACGTGGTCAGTTTAATAGGTATGTTTAGAATTTTTAACATCAGAAATAAAGAACATACATCCTTTTCATATGCCTCTGGAAAGTTTACCAATTTAGTCATGTATTAGCCACAGTGGAAACTCATAAATTATAAAAAGCAGAGATTTCGCAAACAACATATGCTCATCATAGGCCAATGAAACTAGAAATCAGTAAGATTGACCCCAAAATTCCCTCAACTATCTGAAAATTATGAACCTTTTTTTTTTTAAGATTTTATTTATTTATGTGACAGAGAGAGCAAGCACAAGCAGGGGGAGTGGCAGAGGGAGCGGGAGAAGCATGCTCCCCAGTGAGCAGTGAGTCCAATGCGGGACCTGATCCCAGGACCCTGGGATCATGACCTGAGCTGAAGGCAGACACTTAACCGACTGAGCCACCCAGGTGTCCCTATGAAACATTTTTCTAACATAACTTCTAGATCAATGAGAAAATTGCAATTACAATAACAGATTTTCTAGAAAACAATGAAGTAATGAATACATCCAAAAACCAATGCAGTATAGTGAAGATGTACTCAAAGGAAACATTTTGACCTCAAATTCTTTTTTGTTAAATATTATTTATTATTTAAATTCAATTACTTAACATATAGTGTATAATTAGTTTCAGAGGTAGAGTTCAGTGATTCATCAGTCTTATATAACACCCAGTGCTCATTACATCTATTTTTTAAAGATTTGTTTACTTATTTGAGGGAGAGAAAGAGTGTGTGTGTGTGTGTGTGTGTGTGTGCACACGTGAGTGAGGGGACTGGCGAAGGGACAGGGAGAGAGAATCTCAAGTGGGCTCTGTGATGAGCATGGAGCCTGACTCAGGACTTGATCTCAAGACCATGAGATCATGACGAGCTGAAATCAGAAGCTGGACGCTTAACTGAGCCCCCTGTAGAGTCTTGCTTTTAAACTCTGTCAGACAGGTTCACAGGAGGGTCTTGCCTCAGCAGTAGGCTTAATTTAACATAGTTTTAAAACTGCTCTGGCCCTCATGAATTATGAGGTGTTCCACTCTGGCTGTGGAAAACAGGTACTCTGCCCAGTCTTCTGTGAGTCATGGGCACTGTTTTCTCTCATCTTTTTTAGGTGGGTCTTTTCCCCAAGCTTTTGGTAGCTTTCTTACATGCGTGCACTAATCAGTATTCAGCTAACTACTCGAGGGGGACTCTTTGCACCTCTTCAGAGTTCTATGTACAGTTCTCTTCCCTCCAGTACTCCACCTTCTTGGCTTCTCTTGACATGAAGCTTCATTTTCTCAGTTCTGGCGATCAGTGGACAATACCCACAACCCCTCTACCCGCTCTAGAGCCTGAAAACTTTCTCTAGACAATGAGATATGGCAACAGTAGAGTTCACCTCATTTCCCATCTTTCAGAGATCATTGTCCTTCTTTGCCTGACGTTCAATGTCTTGAGTGCCATTGTCTCATATATTTCGCCTGGATTGTAGTTGTTTGAGGTGGGAGGGTGTATGCACCCAAGTGAGAGGGTAAATCCAACATGTAATTTCATGTTGACCAGGAGCAAAACTCCAAGTACCTCATAGCACTTGAGTGTAATTCTACAATATATTTTTAGTGTAATTTGGTGTAATTCTATAACTGAACTTGTGGTCTTTTAAATGTTAATTAGTACGCTATGAATTACTGATCATTATGCAATTATTAAGGGAATATATATACTTTACCTGTGGCAGTTCTCAGGGCTTATGTCCCAGAGGAGTCTCATTACAAGCTTTCACATTTCAACTAAGAAAAAAATGTACAGACATGAATAAAGAGAAAATCTGTGACTAGAAAACAGATGAATTCCAAACTCTCGAGATTTTCACTGAGAATGCTAAAGCTCCGAAAAGTTCAATTCAAATCTCAAGAATAAGAGGAATAACTCATTTCCCTTTGGTATTCAAGGGCTTATTTCTGGCAAAGTAAAAGTAGGGTGATTAGTTTTGAAATATGCTTTAAATCTCTCTCTGAGGTTTTGCCTTCACTTGATTAACAGAACAATTTATATTAAGACACTAAAAACAGGAAACACCAAAACTTAGAGAAGGGAACAAGAAAGAATACATATCGAGTAGAGGTGCTCTCTTAATGCTGCTTGTCATTCCTTTAACCTGTTCTGTGGGAAAACACCCTACCCACTCGCAGTTCCACCACCGAAGAAGTCATGGCTGCCCGGACCAGAGGTGGATACCTGAGTCAAGACAGTTAACTCACCTTCTGAACCAGTGTGTATACAGGAGATTGAACAGTGATTACTGAAGGCAGAGCCGTAAGGACGCCATACGGGAGAAATGGGGCCTTGGGAAGCAAGGCACAATTACAAAAGACAGAAACTAAGAATAAACACAAGATGATAGTTACTAGAAAGTAGGGTTCAAGACTCCATGACTAATCAGTCTAATCAGATAACCACAACAACAGATACTACAACTAATATTAAAAACTTGCTAAGTGCAAGACACTTGGCTAAGTGCTTACTAGCATAATTTAGTCACATAAAACCCTAAAAGATGGATGCTATTAAATTCTAATGTTACAGATGAGAAAACCAAGACCGATGAAGACTAACTTGCCTAATGTTGCACAAACAGATTGGAGGTTCAAGATTTGAACACACAGGCTAAGTCCGGAGCTGGCTCTGCAGAGTAGTGATCTCTTAGTGATCTCTCCAGTTGGTTCCAAGCACTTCGAGCCCTGTTTTTGGATTGCCTTATGTCCCACCTATTTGGTCATAATTAATCTCGCTCTACTTCAAATAGACTGGGTTTCTATTATTTAAAGTCAAAATTATTATTAAAACAGATTTTTTAAAACATTTCTTTAAAATGTTGAAAAATAATGACCACTTATGGTAGCTTTCACACACTAAGAGCCTCTCCACTTTAGGACAAATCCAAATATAAGTCCACTTAAATAACAGTCTGGCACTCTCAATAAACACTAAGTCATCTACCACAAAACGTTCATATCGAAGTGTTTCTACAGACAAATATTTTATCAACGATCTTGCTTTTAAATACCTTGAAAGATGGAAGTCATCATTTTTGGTGATTTCGGATACAAAATTCATGCTCATGCCCCATAAAAGACAAAACTTAAAACTAACCTACAAAAAAAAAACATTCCAATATTAAAGCTAAAACCTTATTTTGTGCTCAATTTTGTCTATTTTATCTGCAGGGGATTAAAGTTATCTCATCTAAAATTAGATAAATCTTTGTTATTTAAACTAAAATGAAAAATGAATGAGCATTTCAAATAGTAGTGTCGTTGGCCACCTCTGATGCAAAGAACAACTCTCTTCGTCAAAAAACTGGAAAGTTAGTAGAGCTTTTATTTTGTTCTGTTTTCACCCCAATTGGTCAAAGCAGTAATTAGTGGATTAATTTTTTTTTAGATTTTATTTATTTATTAGACAGAGATAGAGACAGCCAGCAAGAGAGGGAACACAAGCAGGGGGAGTGGGAGAGGAAGAAGCAGGCTCACAGCGGAGGAGCCCGATGTGGAGCTCGATCCCATAACGCCGGGATCACGCCCTGAGCCGAAGGCAGATGCTCAACTGCTGTGTCACCCAGGCACCCCTGGTGGATTAATTTTTAAAATTAACACTGAATAAAAGTACCATAAACATTTTTTTAAAAGATTTTATTTATTTATTTACTTATTCGACAGAGATAGAGACAGCCAGCGAGAGAGGGAACACAAGCAGGGGGAGTGGGAGAGGAAGAAGCAGGCTCACAGCGGAGGAGCCCGATGTGGGGCTCGATCCCATAACGCCGGGATCACGTCCCGAGCCGAAGGCAGACGCCCAACCGCTGAGCCACCCAGGCGCCCCTGGTGGATTAATTTTTAAAATTAACTGCTGAATAATTAAAAGTACCATAAACATTTTAACCTCAAATGTATAAGCTTTTCTTTATTAACCTTTTGACATAGGGCCAAGGCTTTTTCTTGAGAACATCTATGATGGGATTTCCATGCCATATTTTTTTATATAAATCTCACTGACTGTAAAACACTGTCTATAGCCCCAGTTTTAGTTTCTTTAAAGTGAAATAAAAGTTTAAAACATTTGTGATGAGGGGCGCCTGGGTAGCGCTCGTTAAAGCGTCTGCCTTCGGCTCAGGGCGTGATCCCAGCGTTCCGGGTTCGAGTCCCACATCAGGCTCCTCTGCTGGGAGCCTGCTTCTTCCTCTCCCACTCCCCCTGCTTGTGTTCCCTCTCTCGCTGGCTGTCTCTATCTCTGTCAAATAAATAAATAAACTCTTTAAAAAAAAAAAACATTTGTGATGAAATCTAAGTGCAGAATCTCTCCAGATTTTTGGCCTTTTTTCTAAGACTTTTGTAAGTATTGCTATACCATTTAAATTGGCAGCAATTTTTAAGCAAGTCCTGTTTATTGCTTCTTTGTAAGGCACCAAACTGATTATCAAAGAAAATGCCCCATCCACACCCATATTTCATTGGGAAACATAACCACTAATTATCTTACATAACTACAATAACAAGTATAACTAGGACAATCAACTTCAGGAAGGAACGCCACTGACTCCTGGAAAGCATACGACGCTGCGGGTGGAGGGAATTCAGCAGGTTATAAGAGAATATCTACTGGCCTGAGTGTTTTTCATGCTGTGGCCAAAAGGCAGTCTGTTGAGGGAAGGAGGAGGGAGTAGCTCACATACGTGGAGGTCACTTAACAAATGTTCTACTTCACAAATACAACTCAACTTTACGGAATGAATTTTTAGAACACTGGCAGGGGTCCCCACATCCACAAAATCTTTATCACACAAGTCATAGTAGTACAAGAAACTCTACCAATAAAATTAATTATTGAATTAAACATTACTGTGTTTTGTAATTTTTCTTCAAGTAACTGAGAGAAAAAACTATTAAGTCAACTGGGGCAAATTGCTAGTTGTCCTTCAATTTCCATTCTCCCATTCTTCCTTAGTACAGAATCTTGATTTTTAACTGGTCACCATGGGGGCCTTAATATTTTCCTCAGCTTGACAAACCTAAGCAGATTTCTTCCCGACTATAGACCCCTGATCTCCCTTTTCCTGGAGTATTTCCTTCAAAACAGTCGTAATTGCAAATTATTCCTCTGCCTCCTTTGAAATATATACAAATTCCTTAAAAGCCTCTTGGCAGTTTGATGACCCAAGGACCTGGGAACCATCTCTTTGCAATGTGAACATCAAAAGAAGATAGTGCCACTATTTCCCAGTGTCCATGGGAGGATAGAAGCTTAATTTCAGTGGGTACCTTTCTCCAAGTTGTAAAACTACCCCCTGCCACAAAGATAGGAGAAAGTTGACTTTTCCTTTGGGTAAGGCCAATTAGTAAATACAGGTGGCCTAAGGTTACCGCCACCCAGCTTTTAAAATCTCCCCAGTGTTTTGGTTCAGTAGAGTGGAGTTCAGTTTCCCTCCTTTATTGCAATAGTCTTGAATAAAGTCTTCATTGTCTGTTTAACTTTGTTCAGAGCAATGGATGCTGAATGCATGGCTGCAGGAACAACGTTCCCCCTATAGCTTGGTATGGCCTTCTTGGGCCCTCATTTCCTCTAGCTGGAAGAAAGATACGGTGACTGAATTTAAGCAGCCATATTAGATCACGGGAAAGAAGCCATAGGCTGGGGATGGCAGAAAACAAGAAAAGTCTAACTCCCTCCTTTGTGGAACACCACACCGACTTTGGACCACCTATCTCCAGCTTTTCAATGTGAGAGAGAAGTTTCCGTTTTATTTAAGCCATTGTTATTTGAGCTTTGTGTTACTTGTGGGTGGACCTAATCTAGCTAATATACCCACAAATATGTTGGTTTCAGTTCTTAGTTAACTTTTCCCCAAGAGGTAAGAAGGCATGCTAACATGATGTCATGTGGGGTGCGGTGGGTGTGGCAGGGTGGGGTCCACGGCGGTTTTCTTCACAGACTGAATCTATTCCACAGTCCTCAGAATATTCTTAGAGATATTTAAAAAGCCAGCTTTCAGGAAGATGAATATTAAAATTCCTCATAAACACATAAACTTGCTCCTCACCATTAAAATTTAGAATACTTTCTATATGACGATGGAAACTAAATTTGTGTAGTTGTTAATTATTATGTTCACCATTCAGAGAACATACAATCAAAATAATGAAATTGTGCCTTAAGGAGATCCCTTAAAAGAAAATATTTGGCAAGACACTTACAGATACTTTACATAAATATGAAACAACCTATTTTTAAAAGACCAACAATTAATCCCTTGGTTATTTATACCTCATTCACTTTTTAAATTTTACTATCAAATCGTTAAGGACAATATCACTTGCCGGAGTTTCGACTATCCAGTTGATATTAGTCTGACCCAATTCACTCAACCTAGCAGGCCCTGGAAGACACGTTTCCAGCCAAGATATAAATCAAGTGGCCTGCAGAGTTCAACTCCGATACAGGTGAGAGGAAAGGCAGGGAGAAGTGGGACAGTCAGGTCCTAACCAGGAGTCAGGTCTGCAGCCTCCTGTTGTAGGGACTTGGGTGAACAAAGAAATGAGCCCCTCCCACCAAGAGTGCTGCTGCGTCCCCTGCTCTGTAAGTTTTAAACCTTGGATTACTTTAAGAAGGAAATAAATAAATAAATAAATAAATAAATAAATAAATACCTTCCTTTTCTGGTTGATTTTGTCATTCTTGCAGTCATTGCATTCAATGAGAAACAGCACATTCCTCATCTGTAAAATCAGAACGTGCAAGGCTAATGCTAGATGCACCTTCTTTCACTGTTAATAAGTAAAATCCTATTCATCCTTTATTCCACCTCTGCAAATAAAAATGAGAACTTAGGTGTGGTTTTGACTTCCTGTGTTAAGTAATGAAATTAACAGAGTTTCACCTAAAAAAGAGTATAAGTCTTCACAATTAACAAAAAGAGTCTAAAAGAGATAGAGAGATATCCCCTCTCTCCTGAAGTTACAGAGAGAGAGACCTTTCTGCATCATAAAACACATTCAAGGAGTGTGATCTGATAACGTATTAAATTGAGAACGTTCACAAGAATATCAATCTTATTTCCTCCGTAACAAGGAGACTTGTGTGAATATTCATAACTGTTACGAACTTGTACTTTTCTTCCTATTAATATAAATTTGTCCTTGGAAGTATCAGAAAAGATTCTTGTAACAATTTGAAGACTTTAGAGATTATTGCCATGCCCTGTAACAATACCAAAAGAAACTTACAATTCTGATTGGTTATCTTACTTGACCTGGTAATATTATTATAACCGCTATCTCAGTGCTTTTAAACAATATAAATACTCAGAAGATTAGCAGGTCGTATCAGAAAAGAATTGCTGGCATGATGGAAAAAGTTAAAGCCTATGACTGTAACTTTCTTGTTTTAATAGGAGATGAGTCTATTAACTTCTCAGGAACAATATTTCACAAATATTGTGAAAATGGAGGAATAGTTGACCTGCCTGCTGCCTAACAGTAGTATATCTAAAATATAAGGATATGAAAGTTGAAAACAAAAGGATGAAAAGAATATAATAAGCAAATACCATAAGACAAAGGTGGCATAGTTATACTAATGTTAGGCAAATGGCCATAAAAACAGAAAGAAATACCAGAGGCAAAAGGGTCACTGCAATTAATGAAATTATCATTTACTAGGACTATGTAAGAATTCAAATTTGTATGTACCTAATACCATCTATAAAGCCAAAATTTACAGAACTACGGAGAGAAAGTACAATAAATCATAGACTTAAATACAACTTTCTCTGTAATTAGATTAATACACAAAAGAATCAGTAAGGCTTTGAAAGATTTAGAAAATATAGTCAATATTGACTTAATGCAAAACTTGTAAGCCGCTGTGCTCTAGCAAACCGTTATACTGTGAAAGGATCACAAGTCAGACCAGACCTTGCTGCCTCTGTTCTAGGGAGAGCTGACAGCCCGCTGGGTGCCTTCACCCTTACAGATCTGTCTCATCTGACCCCGTGACCAACCTCGTTCATTTAGCCCAGTAAGACATGACCAGAAAATGTTTGTGAAGCACTGGGATAAAGGGCTTGTATAGAAGACTGGACGTTACATTCAAGAACACATGGAACCTTTATGAAAATTACTGACCACATCCTAAGCCATAAATAAGTCTCAATATACGTCAAAGCATCAGACTTACACAGACATATTCCTTGACAATGGAACTAAGTTAGAAATCAATTTTTTTAAATAAGAAAAATCCATAAATTTGGAAATTACAAAAACATATTTTTAAGTAACCCGTGGATAAAAGACGAAATAATTAAAGTCAAAACTGAAAGCTAAAACCAAACTATAATTCTACTTCTTGTGGACTATAGGTTAATGTAGAGCCTTGAATGCTTAGGTTAGGAAAAAAAAAAACAAACAAACAGGGTGAAAACTGAAGGGTAAAATATCAATTGTAAAAAGTTGGAAAATAGGGGCGCCTGGGTGGCACAGCGGTTAAGCATCTGCCTTCGGCTCAGGGCGTGATCCCGGCGTTCTGGGATCGAGCCCCACATCAGGCTCCTCTGCTATGAGCCTGCTTCTTCCTCTCCCACTCCCCCTGCTTGTGTTCCTGCTCCCGCTGGCTGTCTCTATCTCTGTCTAATAAATAAATAAAATCTTTAAAAAAAAAAAAGTTGGAAAATAAACATCAGTCTAAACAGAAAGAAAACATACAAAGGTAAGAAGAGCAGCAAAAAGGAAAAATGGAATTAACAAAACCAAAGTTCATTCTTCAAGAAGGCCTAATACTGCCAATCTTCTAGGTCAGTGGTTTGCCACTAAGAGCGGTTTTGCTCGCACCCACACCCTCCCAGATTTTCCTTCTCAGGGGTCATTTGGCGAAGTGTGCAGACAGAATGTAATTGGAAATACAACCTGGGGTGGGGGTCGTTACCGGCATGTACTGGGTCCTGGCGGGAGAAGCCACCAACCACCCTACTGTGCACGGGACAACCCCCAAAGCAAAGAGTCGTCGGACCCAACACGTCAAGGTTGAGAAGCCCTGGCTAGCTGGATGGATGAAGAATAGAGAGAAGCCATGAGTAAACGATATCGGGAATGCAAAGGACATTCTCGTGTGTGCAAATACAGAAAGATATTTAAAAGGGTAATGAGAACAACCATATGCAAACATGGGCAGACGTTTAGACAAAATGCAGACATTCATAGAAAAATACAAATTATCGGAAGTAACTCAAGAAAAAAAAAAAACGAAAAGTAAAAGGTTTTCTATGACGGTGGAAGAAATTCCCTGAATAGTTTCCAATGCCCCTGCGGAGAGCGGGCACTCTCCCACAGCGCTGCGGGGGGCGGGGCAACTCTTACAAGAATTACAAGTGCATTTGCTCTTTGACACAGGACTCTGATTTTTAAGAATCGGTTCTGTGGATACATTGGTATGTACACAGTATTTCCACACAGCATACACTGGGGCATTATCCGCAGTCATGAATGTTTCAAAACAATAGGGGTCTCGTTCGAGGAACCCTGGGACCGCCACCGAATGGAATACCGCGAGGGCTCTCACGAGGAATAAGGACACGCTCTGCACATTGGTGTGGAAATGTTAACATTTTTTAAAAAGCTCGGTGTATAAGAGTGCATAAAGTATACTGCCTTTTGCGTAAGAAAGTCAGGGCAAAGACATAAGAATATACGTATATTTGCATTTACCCGTATTTGCATGAGTATGAATATGAAAGACTCCCTCTAGGTGGGTGGAGGGGCCTCCCCGAACATACTCAGGATTGAATTTCACACAACCTTGACAAGCAGAGGCATGAAGCCAGAATTAATTTGATTTACACGAATAAAGCAATATACCTTTTCTTGTCCCAGAGTGTTGGAGAACAAATTCATCCCTTCTCTACCACAACAGTACATTGGTGTTTTCAATAATTGATTGCTTTTGCATCGTCTTATTTGAAGACCAGCCCTCCTTCAGAGTATGCCAATAAAAAACTGAAGAGTGAAAGAGGTTCATATTTTATCCAAGATCATGTAGTTACTACAACTAGGAAAGACCTCCAGTTAGACCATCGGATCTACTCAGAAACATCAACCCTAATGAATAGGGCTTCTCACACAAATACATCACACCATGTACTTTCTTCCAACTGCCCTCTTTTCCAGCACTCCAATTCTATCCTAGAGAGTTGACATAAAGTAAACCTTTCTTGATGTAGGAAAGGCGTCAAAAGAGAAGACTGAGGTTATAATATAGAATAAGAAATAGAATTCATTCCTACATGTATTCACTTCGACCAAAACTGAATTGTTTGATGCAATGTGACAGGCACCGTCGTAGGCACTGGGGTTATGAAGAGGGAGGAGTCCCACACTGTCTGCCCCCCCCAGAAGCTCCAGGCCAGCACGTACCATCAACTCTGCATTGCTAACTACGGCGAAGCCTCGGGTGCTTGGTTGACAGAAGGGGGCAGAGTTGCATTCTTCTCTCGCTCTGTCTGCTGGGCAACTTGGTATTTCATTTCTCAGGAATTTATAGCCTCGAGATATTATTAGAGCCAGAGGGAAGGGGAAAAGGCAAAAATATGGAGCACGACCTCTTTCAAGGCTTTGTTTAACGATTGCCCCAGATTCACTATCCCTCTGCCGGCTCTCCCAGTCCGTGTGCTACATATTAACAAAGCAACATAATAAAACTTTCTAAATGTTGACATTGTTGTGTCCTGATTATTTTATTTGGCTGCTGTTTATCAATATAAGCTGTACTAAAATGATACAAATTTCTGTCTTGAAAATTTTATTGGCCTCATTTTCTAGCGAGGATAATTAAACAAGTAAAGATAATTGGACAAATAAAGATGAGAAAAGCATGGCAATCGCTTGTCATTCTATTCTCATCAGCAGATAATTCATCTAGCTCCGACATGCTGCTATTTAATCTCTCTCCTTTCAATTTGGGTAATGTTGCACTCTAATCAGGGGAATTAAAAGCACACTCAATTATAAAGGAATGTTCCATAAGGTAGAACAGAAAAAGCCAAAGCTATCTGTATGTGCATTTAGCTTAACGGCACCTGTTTATGTTTGGCAAAAGGCAAACTCTTCAACTCTACTTTTGGAGGGGTTCGATGAAAAGTGAATAAATGTTTAATAATCAATACATTGTGTTCAATAAGGAAGAGGGAAAGATTCTGAAAAAAAAAGTGAAAACAAAAGCTTCTATTGAAATTTGAAATTGGTCCCATTTCTCCAAAATTAAATATACTCATATTAAAACATTCCACTGGTTCTTTGGGCTTTAGTAATTTCATCACGGTTTATCCATAATAGCTTTTTCCTTTCATCTCTAGATATGGGGGGGAAAAAACCCCAAACAACATAATAACAAGCAGCTGTTGGATGTGATAGGAATTTTCTAGGGAAGAAAATATGCTTAATATTTTTTTCATCTTTTTTTGTGTGTGTTTTGACAGCTGCTTGTCACAGAACAATTTGTTTATAATGTGTTTATCATGTTATATGAAAAATGAGAGATTACACAATGAGTCCAATCATGCCCTGTAAATTGGAAACAGTTTTTCCTTGAGTTGGGCCAGAAAAGAATTCCTACAAAAAGTCCAAAATCCATACTGATTCCAAACGGCCGTCCCTTACCTGTCATGCTGGGCAGCCGTTGGTTCTGATGTTTCTCTTTGTTTTTGTTCTCTGCAAGAGAGCTCAGAAAAGCACCGTAGTGGAGCCATAATATGAGACACAGCACCCAAGAACTTGCAAGGGTTTGTGGAGTCCCTCCAAGATATGCAGCAAAGCAAAGGGTTTTGTCTCTTTTCTGCCAACATAGAAATCTAAGAGGAAAAGCCTTTCTGTTTGTCTGGATTGAAATTCAATTTCATTTCAAAAATAAAGTTGAGTTAAATGAAGCTATTTGCTATTTCTTGCATAGATTCTTATGTCTTCGAGGAGCTCAGTCCTCTACTGGACAGAAAGTCAAAAAGGTCAGGGATCCCTTTGATAAATGGCGAGTCATGATTTTGTTTCCACTTTTCTAAGGTGTAGGCTGGATAGCTTGTATACAGATATAATAGTCAAAAAAAAAAAAAAAGAATTGGAGGATTTTATATTTAAATCTATAAAAATTTTTGCAAATCTACAGAGTTGCATAGCCTATTAGAGAAGAATCTACTCCTGTCTGGGCCTCTGCCTTATCCACTTGCTGCTTTTGAGAAAACTGTCTTAGGTGATCGACCCCGTAGAGGTAGTCGTGCACTACACCCCTTGACCCACGGCTGACCCAAGGTGTTCCATAACTGCTGGCCTCCAATGTGATCTGTTGTAAGGATTTTGCCAAGGCATGATGACAATTCACTGGACCAATCAGATTCAATCTTGTCATTTTTTTAGAAATAGAGAAAACCATATAATTGGTAATGAGTCTAGAATGGGAGAGGCAGAAAGACACAGAGGGACAGAGAATATCAAAGAAATAGGGATGCAGCACAGAGATCCATGTATCAATGCATCTAAAGGAACATCTACTGGAATTTACCTTGTGTCACCAGAGCTGCTGTCAGTCAGACCATCAGAGCTACTGCTGTCATGAAGCTGTTCCTGCCTCAATAAAGCCTGGATATGCAGGTAATTTCTTCATGGAACAGATGTGTATGGAGAAGTTAGTATGTGCCAGGCACTGTTGGTGATGTAGAAAACAGCATGAAATAGCAAAATGAGACACCACGTCCCTTGTGGGGTCGACATTTTAATAAAGAGAGACAGAACATAAACTAAATAAAGAACTAAATTATATGGCAGAAGAGAAGGAAAATTGCTATGGAGAAAATAAAGCAAGAGAGGAGGACATGCGGGGTTGAGGGAGTGATGGATAGCTGCAGTTTTATTCTTTTTCTTATCTGAGTATAGATGACACGCAATGTTGCATTAGTTTTAGGTGTCAAGCTTAGTGATTCACCAAGTTTATACGGTAGGCTGTGTTCACAGGCGTGGCTACCATCTGTCCCATTACATCGCTACTATCACGTCGTTCACCATATTCCTTATGCTGGGCCTTGTATTCCCGTGACTTACGTTCTCCATGATTAGAAGCCTGTATCTTCTACTCACCTTCACCCATTTTGCCCAACCCTCCAACCCCTCCCCTCTGGCAACCATCAGTTTGTTCTCTGTATTTATAGGACTGATTCTGCTTTTGTTTGTTAATACATCTGGTTTTCGTTGTTGTTGTTGAAGGCTCCATTTATGAATGGGATCATCTCGTATTTGCCTTTCTCAGTCTGACTTATCTCACTTAGCATAATACCCTCTAGTTCCATTCATGTTGTCTCAAATGGCACGATCTCATCTTTTTTATGGCTGTATGATATTCCATATATATATACACACACATCTTCCCTATCTTGACTATTGTAAATAATGCTGCAATAAACATAGAGATGCATATATCTTTCTGAATTAGTGTTTTCATTTTCTTCGGGTGAATACTCGATAGGGAAATTATTGGATCATATGGCATTTCTATTTTTTAAATTTTTTGAGGAACCTCCATACTGTTTTCCACAGTGGTTGCACCAGTTTACATCCCCACCAGCGATGCACAAGGCTTCCTTTTTCTCGGCATCCTCACCAACACTTGTTATTTCCTGTCATTTTGATTTTAGCCATTCTAGCTGATGTAAGGTGACATTTCATTGTGGTTTTGATTTCTATTTCCCTGTTGTTGAGTGATGTTGAGCATCTTTTCATGTGCCTATTGGCCACCTGCATGTCTTTTTTGGAAAAATGGCTATTTAGGACTTTGGCCCATTTTTTAATTGAATATTTTTTGGTATTGAGTTATATAAGTTTTTTATATATTTTGGACATTAACCCTTTATTGAATATGTCATTACCAAATATTTTCTCCCATTCTGTAGGTTGCCTTTTTTGTCTTGGTGGTGGTTTCCTTTGCTGTACAAAAGGGTTTTATTTTGATGTAGCCCCAATAGATTACTTTTGCTTTTGTTTCCCTTGCCTCAGGAGACACATCTAGGAGAGTGTTGCTATGGCTGATGTCAGAGAAATTACTGACTGCGCTCTCATTATGGTTTCAGATCTCACAATTATGTCTTTAATCCATTTTCAGTCTATTTTTGCATATGATCTTAGAAAGTGGTCCAGTTTCACTCTTTTACATTTTCCCAACACCATTTATTGAAGAAACTGTCTTTTCCCCATAGTTGCAGTTTTTTTTTTTTTTTTAAGATTTTATTTATTTATTCGACAGAGATAGAGGCAGCCAGTGAGAGAGGGAACACAAGCAGGGGTAGTGGGAGAGGAAGAAGCAGGCTCATAGCGGAGGAGCCTGATGTGGGGCTCGATCCCATAACGCCGGGATCACGCCCTGAGCTGAAGGCAGACACTTAATTGCTGTGCCACCCAGGCGCTCCCATAGTTGCAGTTTTAAACATGGTAATCAGGGAAGACCTGAGGAGGTACCATTTGAGATAAGATTCACAGAAAGAGCAAAGCTATCCATGAGGATATCCAAGGCAAGAATGTTCCAGATGAAGGAAACAGCAACTGCAGTAGTCCAGAGTGGAAATGTGCCCAACCCGTGAGAACAGCACAGGGGCCACCCTGGCTGCATCAGTGTGAGGGGGAAACAGGAGGAAATGAGTCAACAGAGGTAAAGGGATACAGAATGCATAGGGCTTTGTTGGCCATTGTGTGGATTTGGGCTCCAGTGATGCAGAGCCCTTGAAAGATTTTGAGCACAGTGATCAAGCTACAGTTTTAATACAGGCACTCTGGCCACTGTAATTATAAGTAGTAGGCACCAAGAGGAGAAGCAATTGTAAGATGACTGCAATACTTCATGTGGGAGATGGTTAGTTTGGACCACGGTGGTAGCAGTGATTAGATGAAAAGTGTTTGGATTCTGGGTATAGATTTTGAGCGTGCCCATGTTCCTTTCTGAGTTATTTAGACTCTTCAAGAAGAGAGAATATGAATAAAAATACATTAATCAAAAAATGTATTGACTTCTGCTTCTCGGAAGATGGAGCAGACATCCTTTCCCCTGTTCCTGCACTAAGTACAGCTAACCTCTAGGCATTATACGTAAGACAAACATAAGAAGATGTGAACAGTGGAGAGAAGAAACAGGCCAGCTAGGGACCGAGGGTCCCAAGAAACAACCAAGTAGTGAGTTCCCTGGGTTTTCTTTTCACCTCATATATCCCATACTTGGAAATGAAGAAGCCAGCAACCTGTAAATGCCAGCAAGCCAGATTTTTTTTTTTAAAGGTGGCGGGGGGCGGGGGGGGGAGAAAAGAAAAGAAAAGAAAAGAAAAGGTCTGTTTTCTTTAGCCAAAAGACCAGGAAAAGTTCACCCTTGGGGCACAGAAAACGTTTAGACAATAACTGCTCAAGTCCAGTCTAATTCCATAGAGAAAACTGTGGCCCATCTCCACTCATGCAATCAAAAGTTGAGCGAGAAGTCTAGATTTCTATACTCACGAGGCTGTAAGAGTCCCCCAACCCCCATCAAAGTACTGTCAAAAAAAGCCAAGTAGGGAGCTAGGATTTTGTCTCCCTACCGCCCCAGCTGGTGATGAGGTCCACCTCTCTATCCCATGGTGTCAATGACGACCACATGGGGAACCTGGACTTCTATCTCTCACCCAGTCCTAATGAAGCATTCTTCCCCCTCACCGCTTGGGGGAGGTGGGTGTCTGAGTTGGCCTGGCAGAGATTCACGACATTCAGTGTCACCCAGCAGTAATGAGACCAAACTCACTCTAGTATCAGTGGAGACCCCAAGGGGAGCCAAACCTCTCACTTAACCCAGCAGTGACAAGGGCTCTCCACCCCACCCTCAGGTGTCAATGGAGGCCAAGTGGAGAACCTAGACTTCTACGCCCACCTAGTGGTAATCAGACAATGCCCCCCCAGCCCTTGCCAGAGCACAGAGAGAGAAAACCAGTTAAACAGAAGGTCGAAACAAGATCCAGATTTTCATACCATGATACAAAAGTGTCCAGGTTTCATTAAAAAATCATCATACCAAGAGCCAGGATGATTTCAATTGAATGAAGTAAGACAAGCAATGGATGTCATCACTGAGATCACAGTTTTTAAAGAACTGGCCATACTGTTTCCCAAAGTAGCTATACCATGTTACACCTCAATGACTCCACCGAGAATTTTGCGGAGTTTAAAAAACCAATCCAAAAAGTTCATGTGGTATGATTCCATTTGCATAACATTCTTGTAATGGCAAAATTGTGGGAATGGAGAACAGGTTAGTGGTTGCCAAGGGTTAAGGAAGAGGTAGCGGTACGTGGAAAGTGGGTGGAGCTATAATTGGGCAAGATGAGAGATCTTATGGTAGCATAAATACTCTATAGCATGACTGTATCAATGTCAGTGTCCTGGTTGTGATGTTGTATTATAGTTTTGCAGGATATGACCATTAGGGAAACTGGCTAAAGGGTATTTTTCTTACAATTTCTTACAATTCCATGTGAATCGACCATGATCTCAAAATAAAACTGTTAAATTAATAAAAAACAAGTACTATGTGAATATCAATACAGAAAAAGAAATGAAGTGGTGGGTGGTATTCACAATGACTCCAAGGTTTGAGAAGTTGTGCTGTGCCCAACAAAATTGTAATCAATTAAAAATTAAAATTCAAATGTTTTCTTTCCCAAAATTTTAATTTTATTCCAGACAGCAGCAAATTTACATAATCCCACTTCCTTGTGCTTTTGCACCAATTCAATCACGCAGCCTTCACAGAAACAAGGACAAGGACATATACCCTTTCCAAGATCTCAAAACGTATTCTGAAAGTGTCCAATGTTCTTCATGGGCACGAAACAAGTAATAATTTAAATTACCATTTTTTATAAAATCCTGAGCTGAACTGGCCTTCCTCTCTTTCACATTCTTTGTCAAGGGTTACAATTTTATACTCATAATGTAATTTATTTGGTTAACAAGTCCCACTGGGCTTGTAAACTCCAAGAGCGCATGCTCTCTGTCTGTCTTACTAACTTTGCCTCCTCAGTGTCTGTCTCAGAGTCTGGCAGATAGTAGGTCCTCAATAGACACTTAATGAATTTTAAAAAATTAATGAATGACTGTCTCTGCCCATTTCACCAATTCCACTTTTCTGGCAGCACAGAGCTTCATGGACTCATCTGTCCGCCTAGAGAATTCCCTGGACAGTAGTCTCGGGGCAGGCTATGGTTAGAGAGATGAGGATTCCTCTTTCTCACTTTGTTTCCGTTCCTAAGTGTAAGGGGTATCCAGCTATCCCGGAGGTGACGGCTGCTGCCACTGCCTCCTATTCCTGCTAGAAGTGGTTTTAAAAAATGAAACGAAGGGGGGGGGGGGGAATTTAGTATCCACTCAGCGGGAGATAATGCAATTGTGCAAAATAACTTTGTGCCCTAGTTCATGTAATTTAGATTTGGTTAGAGATTTCCTTTTCTTTGAGGCTGCAAGGCCATTAGTCTGGTTTTCCTTAGGACTCCTTCAGTCAAAAGGTCAGCCTAACAAATCACAGAGAAAATAACTGATCTTCTACTATGGTACCCGCATTTTAATGTTTCATGATCCCAAACAAGTCACACATTCCATTTTTCTCACTTGATATGACCTTAGCATTTTAAATTGCTATTCAGTCAGTAGACAATGTATACTAGCTATGACCACGCTAGCTTTGTTGAAACGTGTTTCTGCCTTAAAAAATGTAGCTGGAAATACTAAATAATTTTCAAAAATAGAAGTCAAGCAGAGAGTGTGTGTTTTAATGGGCAATCTTGACCTATACAGAAAAAAATGATAGATTTCCTAACTTCACTCAGAACAGGGGGCAGTGTGCAGAGCTACTTACTGTCATTTGTATAGACACCAATTATTTTACAGAGAGGTCTTTGGACTATCCAAAATACATTAATTATGCTGGGCAGTCACTGCTAAGGCACAAATTTCACTTTTTGTTTCAAAACAGGGAATGTGAAAGCAAACAACAGGGAGAAACAACAGCAATCTAGTTTTGAATGCAGGCATTGCATTTCTTATGCAACCAGCTTGTCATTGTCCCCTCCAACCTTTCCACTGCTCCCCCCCAAAAGCCCACTCTCCTACTTCTGGGTCTTCACCTTGATTACCTGTTCTAACTTACCTCATAATGAACTGGAGGATAGAGTTTTTTTTTTTTTTTCTTAAAGGGATGCAGTTCGTTTAGGCCCTCAGAATTCATGACGGGATCACAAACTGCCTTTACAGATTACTTCAAGAGAAACCCCAGTGAGAGAAACAGTATTTCAAAGTCACACTGTTTTGCTTTCAACAGTATCCTTCCCAAATCAGCGCTGAACAAAATCACTGAACAAACTGCCATTGCTTCTTTAGGTTTCATAGTTTTTTGCTTAACAAAAATAGAGACCATCAAAATGGACTTTCCTTCAAATAAACAGTATTGGAAAAAGATTAAAGCGACCGATCCTTCAGATGCTGGTTTTATGCCTTTTCAATGTGTTTGGTGTAACTGAATTGTTCGGTGTTCCATCTCCATACTGGTATGTGGATTCTTGGTCACACAGATTGTGTTATCATAAATAAAATGCCTGTATCATAAATCTCTGCCTCGTTTATTTTTTTGTTCAGTTTCAAATAAACTTGTTTTTAAAACTTAGTCATCTTCCTATAAATGTTTATTTCTTGCCTTTACCATATTTAATTATAGCAAACTGTTCCTATCCAAATTGCCATCATTTTTCAAGCTTAAATTTGTTTTGTTTCATTTTTGTGACCAATATAACAAGATTAGCATTTAAAATGGTGCCAAGTGAATGTCTAATCATACCTTCCTAAAGAGGCAACTGGTCTGAATAAATATTTCCTGAATATTAGCTCTTGGTAGGGTTTCTAAATGTGTTGTGGAAAAAAAAATTATACTGGAAAAATACCACCACTTATAAAAATATAATCGAGAATTGGTTTAAGCCTGCCTTCGATGTTCATATTGCTGTATCTGATTTCCATGAAAAATGAAGATCTATTTCTGCAGTGTTTTATGTAACTTAGTGGGCTGCATCTGAAGGGAAGTTGTAAATTAAGGGATCTGTAACGACATCTAATCTGAAGTACGCTACATTTTAGATAGAGAATATGAACAAGAGCAGAGTTTGTTATTATAAACTTTAAAAAAAAAAAAAAGGAACTTCCAAACCAAAAAAAAAAAAAAAAAAAAAAGACTATTTGAGAGAAAGAGAGTGCAAGAGAGAACACAAGGGGGGGGTGGGGGAGTGGCAGAGAGAGAGGGAGAAGCCGACTCCCCACTGAGCTGGGAAGCTTACATGGCGCTGGACCCCGGGATCATGCCCTGAGCTGAAGGCAGACCATTAACCTACTGAGCCACCCAGGCGCCCTTGTTATTATAAACTTTTTGAGAACCTTTCCTCCATTAATTGGTGGAATGAATGACAAGATATATTGTAAATATTACAAAGCAGTAAGAGTGACATTTGGGAAAAAAAGTTGTCACTGGATTTCTTTCATTCCCACATCACCCCGTCTTTTTTTCTGCAACCCCTCTGCTGCAATCACTCACTCAAACCCTGGGAAATAGCCTTTCCCTGCAGATTCCTGTTGCTCATTAAACAAGGTCTGGCTGACTCCATAGAATCATCGGAACCACAGCCTATAATTGGTCTTAAGGAAAAAACACACAGATTTAACCATCTATTTGATTCTGGTGCTTGCTGGAAGCAGGCACTGCAATTAAAAAGGAAAAGGAAACGTGGAGATAAAAAGAGGCAGGAGAGAGGAGAGAAAGTCCTGCTAAGTAAGTGGGTCCATACATACAGGTATGGACTTCTCATTCATTCATTCATTCAGAAACTGTGTGCCTGAAACTAATAATATACTAAATGTTAACTAAACTGAATTTAAATAAAAAATTTTTTAAAAATGATTTCTGCAGCCCTACCATGTGCCAGCTGGATGGTAAACCATAAGGACAGAATAAGGGAAATTAATAATCATACAAATAAGTGTAAATCAGTGACTCCAAAAGCAAACAAAACAAGAAACAAAGGTTCTCCCCAAGGAAGCTTCCCAAGGACAGATCATTTGAGCTAAAATCTGAAGGCGGTAATACTGGGTAAAGAGGAGAAGAAAAATATTTTCTAGGAGGGCGCATAGCAGCACGAAGGCCTAGGTCACAGGGAAGCATGGTGAGTGAAGAGAACTCGAAAAGACAAAGTGTCCAGGATGCTGAGAGCACAGGGGAAGTCCAGCGTGAATGAGGCTCGAGCCGCAGACAGAGCTGGACCACGTTGGGCTCACGGAGCCATGACCTGTGTAGAGTTTCCAATTCCAAAGTCCAACATATTACCGCTCGCCAGCATATGCCCCTGGGCTGGGAATCCCTTCCTGGGCAGAGAAAGCATGCTGATCAAAAGCTGCTTGCCCGGACTGCCAATCAGGAGTTCTGGCAGGGATTTGGACGGCAGGAGAGCTACACAAGATGCTGTGGTTCCCAAGAGCCAACTTCTACGTAATGGCGTGTGGTCCCGCCTTCAGGTGACTAAGGGGGTGAACAAAACAGAGTATCTGAAAGGAGGCCTGGAGAGAAGTGATAACACAGGAGTACCTGGTTGTTTTCTTTCCTCTTTATCTTAATATTCTTAGGAAAGTTACACAGAGACAGATTTCAGACCATTATAACAAAGAATTTCCTGACCGTGTGGCCCCAAGCTGGTGGGCCCTCAAGAGGAAGACTGTTCTTGTGCTCGAGAGGTCCGTGTATGGACCTGACAGACGGGTCAGAAGCCTCAGGCATCCACAGACGGCGGATATTTAAATATACAGCAGCAGTCAGTTTGCCATTCTTGATATATATATATATATTTTTTTAACCAGAACATTTATTGCACGACTCACCGTGGAAATCCTTTAGATGAACTGGATTCCACAGCAGCTGCCCTCTGGGGCGGAGGGGTTGCTCCTCGCGGAATCCAGGCCTGACTCAGCGGCACCATTTCAGCTGCCTCACAACCCCCGGCCCAGGGGCATCCCGTCTCTTCGCCTCGGCCCCCCATGGACACCTGCTCTGCTTCTACGTTTGCCTCAGGTCCACTTCTGATGGCCCTAGGCCTGACAGCCACAGCCACGCAACATGTGTGTCTCACTGTGATGCTTTCCGAGTGATGACCGCTCCTTCCTCATCTCATTTCTGTGGCCAAGACCAAAGAGGCCAGAGGAGAAGGCACCCATGATATTCCTCACTATGCTGTGAACATTCTCCTGTATAACAGGCAACATTTGTTGCCTCGGTGGGGATGAAACAACAAAACAGTGGAAAAATGACCCCTGATTGTCAACAACCAAGGCAAAGATCCTTGAAGGTCTCAAACCACAAAATGTTTGTCCTAAACAAAATTTGGGGAATATTTGAGAATATATATGAAGAGCCAGGCTACAGTGCCTCCTATTAAATATTCTTCAGATTCCTTAGGAGGAGAAAATTTAATATAAAATAATAAAACTAGAAACTAAGATTTCTGAAAATTGTCTGTATTCTGACCATTTTGGATACCTGATCCCTACCTGTAACCTGGTCCAAACCCAACTTAAAACTTTCTTTTTTTTTTTTTTTAAGATTTCATTGATTTATCTGACAGAGAGAACACAAGCAGGGGGAGCAGCAGGCTCCCTGCTGAGCAAGGAGCCCGATGAGGGGCTCCATCCCAGGAACCCAGGATCATGACCAGAGCTGAAGGCAGATGCCCAACTGACTCAGCCACCCAGGCGCCCCAAACCCAACTTAAACCTTGATAAGAAAGGGAAAATAAAGAGCAGTGTAGCCCTCTGAATCGACTCCCCTCCCTCATCCAGTTCTTGAGTAGAATCTCGGAAGATGCAAGGCCCATAATTTCCCCCATGTGCGAAGAAGCAGTAGAGAAGACATAGTTTCCATGGCCCAAAGTGGATTGAAAGTAATATTATGTATTTAATCCTTCTGGGAAGCACTTGGATATGGCACAGAAACTTGAAGAGGCTTTTCTATGGGGACAAAAGGCCGTAGCAGTGGTTTGGGTGAAGCAACAGTTGAACACCAAAAGGGCAAGGTCATCGGTATGTGCTCCTCCCTTGTATTAATTAGTTACTATAGATATCCATTTTGATTTCTTGTGCCTGTGCCTCTTTGATTTTTAGATATTTTTAATCTATTTTGATGATTATCCCTGATCACTACAGAAGTCAACTTGATATGTGACAATACACACCCGATCCCATCCTCCTATACCCTGGCACTCAAAAAGTTTTCTAGACAGGTGAAAGAAAGAATGGAATAGAGCTCATAAATAGGGTTTGCATTTCCATTACCAGAAGAATGGCAATCCCAAATGGAATTTCAGTTCAGTTACAGAAAGATAATGTTGTACTCCCTACACACCTAACGGTGTGGACTGAGTCATATATGTGCATGAACATTTTATACACATGTGTACACACGCACACACACACTCCCTAGAGTCTGCAGCAACATGTAGTAATGGCCGTCTGTGTGGATTCACTTCTTCTGACACCTGTCAATATGAGGCAGGAAGTACTAAATCAGAACTTTCTCATCTAAAACAAAAATCTCTTCCCCTTCAGAGAGGAAAAATTACTTAACTGAAAGCAAAATAAATTCAAAATATAAATATAGAGAAGTGACAACAAAAAACACTGAGGCCAATCAACTTCAGAATTCTCCTGATAAATATCATCTAGGTATCAGGACCAGCAAGGATGTTGTTGGTTTTATACAATGTTTCCACCAAGTCACAGCCCAATTCTCACAGGCATCTCAAGCCTAATGAACTGCTCACTAGAGCAGAACAGCCTAAATGCAATCCTTTTAAAAATCAGCCGTAGTCACTTCAGCTGAACATTGGCAAGTTGTGCCCTGCCTCAGAGCCTGGCTGTCAGAACCACTTCAACTACAACACATCACTGAAGCAGGTACAGCTGTCTTTGTCCACATCTGGTTGGTCCCTGATGCCTACTTCCACTGTACTTCATATTTATTCCCTTACAGTTAAGTGCTGGGGAAAGAAGTAGGAGAATAAGCTATAAAAGCTAAAATAGGAGGCAACTTGGTGAGGTTGGTATTTCAGGAGTACGGGCTGGTTGGTAGTGAGGGGGCCACAGAAAGTTGCATTCCTCAGTCTTGCTAATTTCGTATTCCTTATTGACTTTCCCCTTTGCGGCCACATTGGAGGGGCAGGGCTAGGAATAACACCCAAGTCTTTCGACTTCAAAGGAAGGTAAGCGCTACTGCACCAAACTGCCTTTAATCATGTTGTGCAGTGCGGGATGCTGGAGCTATTTTGGGACACCGAATAAAGTGGAACCCTCACTCTGCCTGGTACACCGTTTTTCACCAAATGAACTGAGAACAGAAGGACAGTGGGTAAGATGAACTCAGCGGATAGCAGATCAATAAACCTACAAATAACTAAACGGACAGAGAAGAGCAATTCTAATTACAGGGGTTAGAGTCCAAAAGGGGCAGGAATTTGAAAAAATCATGTTATAACTACTATTCCAATTTGTACTAATATCGTTCGTTCTTATACTTTCCCTTTTCCTCAGTATTCCTCCTTCATATAGATACATTTTGAAATCAATGAATTTGGCTCTCGCTGGAGAGAGCATCAGATTCCACAGGTTA
Source organism: Ursus maritimus (assembly GCF_017311325.1). Taxonomy (NCBI): domain Eukaryota; kingdom Metazoa; phylum Chordata; class Mammalia; order Carnivora; family Ursidae; genus Ursus; species Ursus maritimus. The sequence goes on from NW_024426552.1 coordinate 53,392,470, forward strand.
AGGGCGCAGTCCTACACGGCCGCCCTCCCCCCACTCGGATCCCAGTTGCAAGGCTGGGACCTGACTGCCTACACATGGGAGATTTCGACGAGCTTAGGTTCAATTACTTTGCTAGAGCCGCTTACAGAACCCAGGAAGCACTTGCTTACCGTTACCAGTTTCAGCAGCCAGATGAAGAGAGGTGTAGGGCCAGTGTTTCACAAAGCAGCTTCTGGCCTGGTGGAGCTTGGGGCCCGGCTTGGTGGCACTCGGGAGCGTTCTAGTTTCTCAAGCATGAAGCTCTCTGTAAAAGGCCCCAAACGGCCTCTTCTTGGGTTTTTATGGAGGTTCCGTTACATAGTCATGACTAATTCACTGGCCATTGGCTGATTCAATCTCCAGCCCCTTTCCCCTCCCCGGATGTGGGGCATGGCGTGGGGTGGGGGTGGGTACTGAAAGTTCCAACCCTTTAATCCTGTGATTAGTCCTTCTGGCAACCAGCCCCTGCCCTTGGGTGGGATCCAAAAGTCGCCTTTATTAATAGCAAGACATCCATTTCACCTTTGTGGCTCTGAAGCATTTTCAGGAACTGTGAATGAAGACCAAATATATCTGAGAAATAAATTTGGGTCATCTGAATGACCGCATATATATTTTTTATAAATCATTCTATCGCAAATCATAATAAAACCTTCTTCACATAGCTTCTATGATGATCAAATAGATGACAAGTGAAAACGTTCTTTTTTTAATTGGAATGTCCTATACAGATGCTATTACGTGTTGCTGAATTAAACTGAATTGAATCAATTCCCTCTCAAAGTATTAATTTTGCCTTCATGGAGAAGAGACGCATTGAGATCAGTGTGTGCCCCTTTTACGGCCCTTCGATAGTCACGGGAAGTCTTGTTAAAGGTGTCATATACATCTTTATCAACATCGAGGAGTGTATATGCATTAACATATCTCTATATCTATATGGAACCTCGCATCTCTACGACCTATTCTGACAGTCACTCAAGATTTCCATGCAGGGGAAAAGGTCAGGATAATAAACACCTTGTCAACGTGTTAACACGTTGTTAACACCTTTTGACTGCAAGGCCTTCATCCCAATGGGCAACCCAATTTTAATGAATTAGGCTATATTATATAGAGACTTATTTTTGCCCAGGTTACAAGGAGGCTTAGCACCTAGAAGTGGCGTAAACACAAAAGCCCCGAAAGCCTAGGCAGATGGTTTTGATTAGTGAAACCGTCTACACATATTAAGAGAGTGGTGAAAACCAGGACAAACTGAAAAGCACTTTTCTTGTAGAGCACACAGCTGCTACTCAACAGCGGCTGATTGGTTGCTGCCCAATATTTCCCCAATCTTCCAACTTTTCAAGAGAAGATAAAAATCCAGATTTTTAGGCTTTTTTTTCAATTTTTAAAATATACCATGAATACCATAAATAATTCAATCTAGCCCATGAACTTCTTTGGAATTCATGGCCCACAACCAACTCAGGCAGAGCTCCTTTCTTGTCCATTTTCTCTAAGGTCGTGATTCAATCTCAGTTCTTTGTGTTTGGGGGAAGGAAGGCCGCTAGGACTGAATCAGCCGTACCAACCGTGGCTACACATTGGAATCACCTGGAGAGATTTAAAAATACTGAAGCCTGGGCCCCAACCCCAGGGTTTGAATTCAGGGTACAGCCTGGGCCTGGGAATTTTAAGCAGCTTCGCAGGGCATTCTAATATGCAGCTGTGTGCTCCAAAGTGATGAAGGGAAGTTGGGGCTTTGCCTAATGCCCAGAGCAGTGGTTTTCAGTCCCCTGCTTCAGCCTGCAGTGGGAAAGTGCTGACGTCTTGCAGGAATCACATCAGCAATGGAAACAGTCCCAAGCACTTGCAGATTAAAATCCTAAATAGAAAAGGATTTCTACGGTGCTTTTAGACTATAAACTTTTCTTATTTTTCAGACAGTGCTTAAGGTTTTATATAGATTCTGCAAGTTTTTGTTTCTATAATACTTCGTAAAAGGTGTTTTACCTTACCTTGTCATACACTTAGCTCTCTAAAGGAGAGGCGGTTGGACGCAGCTACGCATATATGAAGTATGGCCCAGTACCTCTGTAACTTCGGTGACATATTATCGTCTACCCAGCTTTTCTTCCCGTCTGGAAACAGAACTCCTCTCTGCTGAAGGGAACCCATTCTTTTTTTTTTTTTTTAATTCCAGAACAGTTAACATACAGTGTTTATTAGTTTCAGGTGTACAGTATAGTGATTCAGCAGTTCCATACATTACTCAGTGCTCGTCATGATAAGTGGGCTCTTAATCCCCTTCACCTATTCACCCATCCCCCACCCAACCCTCCTCTGGTAAGCATCTTTTTGTTCTCTATCATTAAGAGTCTGTTTCTTGGTTTGTCTCTCTCTTTTTTTACTTTGTTTATTTTGTTTCTTAAATTCCACATATAAATGAAATCACATGGTGTTTGTCTTTCTCCCACTGGCTTATTTTACTTAACATTATACTCTCTGGATCCATCCATGTTCTTGCAAATGGCAAGATTTCATTCTTTTTTATGACTGCATAATATTTCATTATATATATATATAGAGAGAGAGAGAGAGAGAGAGAGATAAATAGACCACATCTTTTTTACCCTTTCTTCTATCAATGGACCCTTGGGCTGCTTCCATAATTTAGCTGTTGTAAATAATGCTGCAATAACCATAGAGATGCATATATCCCTTCAAATTCGTGTTTTCATATTCTTAGGGTAAATACCCAGTCAACAGACACATGAAGAGATGCTCAGCATCACTCAGCATCAGGCAAATGCGATCAAAACCACACTGAGATGTCACCTCATACCTGTCAGAATGCCTAAATTAACAACTCAAGAAACAAGTGTTGGTGAGGATGTGGAGGAAAAGGAAGGCTTGTGCACTGTTGTGGGAATGTAAACTCGTGCAGCCACTGTGGAAGACAGTATGGAGGTTCCTCATAAAATTAAAAATAGAACTATCGCACAATCCAGCAATCACACTGTAGGGAGCCCATTCTTAAGATTCAGATGAGGCTGATGATGGTCCCTCCCCCAACCCCACACTGTTTGGCCTTCAATATATACCAATTCAAACAGGGTCAGTCAAGTCCTCCATCTGCCTGTCTACAGTGATTGATGCAGGGAATGACCCAAGCGGGAAAGTCAGTTTCCCTCAGTTTTGATATATGGGTGCTAAGGGGAGAAGGGAAGGAGACAGGGAGGGAGAGAAAGAGAGAGAGAGACCCTCCTCTGGAATGGAGAATTATAAGAATAATTTAGGTTAAGTTCGTTTGTGGCCATCAGGGAACGTATAGGGAATGTACGGAGACAAACAGAAATAAGAGATCCAGAGAGCTGGTAACATCTTTGAGCCCTGTATTTGGCTGCCTGCATGTTTATGTGAAGAGTAGATTCCTTTTCGACTTCAGCTACTTTGAGCTAGGTTTCTGCTGTTGACTACCACACTGCAATTAACCCACACCCTCTACTCCTGAACAGTCATCGTCATAAGCAGAGCCATCAGTTTACTCTAAACCATGACACACACATCTGCTGAAATGGGACTTGGTTTAGAAGACAGGAAGGCAAGCTTTATTTTCCACACCAGATTAAAATTTTCTCAGAAGGGAATACTCCAAGTGGCAAAATAGGCTGTACACCCATCAGAAATCTGTACACCCCCCAGTAAATCTGGAGGGACCCAAGCTCTGATCAGGCCTAGCTTTACCTGATATATAGGACCTGGAAGAGGAGCTCAGGGAGTCTTAACAGAGGCAGATACATACGCAATATGTTGTTGGCATAGTCGCTACCTTGCACGGGTAATTCTCCCCAAACTGACCTATAAATTCATTGTAATTCTAATGGAAAATCCCAACAGTGATTTTGCAGAAATTGACAAGCTGTTGTTACATTCCGTATGGGAATGCCAAGGGTCAAGAATAGTTGAGACAATTGCAAAGAAGGCAGATACTAGATATCAAGAATATTGTAACACTATAGTAATTAAGGGAGTATGGAATCAATGCAGGGATAGAGCAATGAAACACAACAGGGCATCCATCTTTTTTTTTTTCTTTGTACTTTTTGAACTAATTTTAAATGTACAGAAAAGCTGCAAAAATAAAAGAATTCTCTTGTATCTGTTATCCAAATCCCCCTAATATTACCATCTTATGATTGAGTTTTAAAAGAAAATTTAAATTTAATATGTGAAACTGTTTCTAAGTTTTGTTTTAATTTGTGGTGGGCTTTTTTTTCCTGTTAGCTGTGACTCTGAAAACTCTTTTTTGTGTTTGTTAATCAGTCATCGTTGTACTTGCGCCTTTGCAAATTTTCTATCCTGATAACTTCCCCATCTTTGGAGTCTTGGCGTTTTTCTTATAAATTCATCTGAACTTTTATATTTTAGATCTTTGTTACACTTGTACAAATAAATTCAACTTATTATTTGTCTTTAAGTTTTGATCCAATAGTTTAGGTGGGTTGTTTTGTTTTGTTTTTTAGATTTTGAACTATTTAAAGATCTACTCATATTTTGAGAAGCATTTTGCTCTCAGTGATGGCATATCATTCCGCTCTTTGAGAATATATTTTGAATTCTGGAAAGAGCCAGAAATCATTTGTAGTCAAGTCAGGTAACCAGAGTATAGATAAACAATTATCATTTAGGTCACAAAAATGGACAAACCACAAAACAAAACCACCAGCCAGCTGTGATGATAATACGATGATAACATAGTGATTTTCTTGTGTGATCAAGATACTGCTTAAAAGCCAATTTCAAAAGCACTTTTTAAATGGCAGCATCAGTTGGATTCCATGAGTTCCCATGGAAACCAATTTGAAGGATAATTTAAAAAATTATTTTCCCATTATGAACTTTATGACATAATGAGAGGACACATGGACTCAGGAAAGACAGCGAAGAGACTAAGGAGAGCGTTATTGGCTCCATCACCATTGAGATGCATAATCATTGGCAAGTTTCGTAGTTCCTCTACGTAGTAACTCATTCAAGAAATAGTTGTTGACTGCTTGCTGCGTGCCAGGCTCTGTCCTCAGTGTTGTATGTTAATAAGCCAAGCAGCCAAAAATCTCTGCCTTGTGGAATTTGTGTTCTAATGGGGAGACGCTAAGAATAAACAAAATAAGCAGTAACAGAGCAAGTTGGAAGATGGTAGTAGTATGGGATAAATTTAAGCAGAAAAGGGGCCTTGGGAGTGTGGGGGTAGAGGGAAGGGACATTTGCGATGTTAAATAGGTGGTGGGGAAGACCTCGCTGAGAAGGTGACAACTGAGCAATAGCTTGAAGGAGGTGAGAGAAACAGCCATGTTGACACCTGGGGCAAAGCTTCCCAGGCAGACAGAACAGCAAGAAGGACGTTCCTGTGGAGGGCTGGTGGCTGGTGTGTTTGGAAAGAGAAAAGGGGCCATGATGGCTGAAATGGTGTGAATGAGGGAAGAGTAGCAGCAGATGAGGTGAGAAAGATGAGGGGAGAGGAGAGGTGAAGATGAAGTAAGGATCTGAAGGCCACTCCCATTGGGGTTTGGAACGACAGGATCTGCCCTTAATGCATTAATTGGATCCCTCTGGCTGCCGTACTGAGGGCAGGCTGTGGAGGGACAGGCATGGAAGCAGGGAGACTAGTGAGGAGGTTGCTGTAATAATCCAGTGAGAGACAATGGCAGCCGAGAGCAGGCTGGCAGTGTGGGGGATGATAGTTTGGTAGAGAAGGAAGTCCAGATTCCGATATATTTTTACTTAATATTCTCATATATATTGTTCTAAATAATACAGATTAAATGATGATTATAATATCTAAATTAGAGTTGTTAGCTTTTATATTATCTGTATTATAGTATAGTTTTATATTTCTTAAAATGCTCATTAAAAGTGTACATGTGATAGAAATGTAAAGTTTCTGAGCAAAAAGAATGAACATATGTGCTGGAGCAGAGACCAAGCGTGCAGTCTCATTAGAAGATTTTTTGCCTGAAAATGGATGAGGGCTCATTGTCATGTTAAGAGCATGAGGAAAATCTTAAGGTCTGTATAACTGACAGTTTGAGGGTCCATTCCCTGTGGGCACTTTAAAGATTTTGCCCAGTCAGAGATAATAGTTTATAGATAATTGTTTTCTCAGACCTCATTAGAAGGGGCAATTAAACGTGACTTGAGAACCGAGAGATTAAAGTGTCTGGGACAAGAATGTAGCCTTCCTCTAGGTCAGAATGGAAACTAGTCCCTAAGAAATAACCTTAGCTCCATGTATTGAAGCTTTGAAAAATGCAAAAGGTTAGAGGAACAAACACGTACTAAGTAAGTAACATGCCAGGCACTGTGCTAGATGCTTACATACGTCATCTCCTGTCATGTGGAAACTCAGACTTATTGGAGTAAATGATTTATCAAGGGTAGTACGGTGAGTGAGTGAGTGAGTGAGTGAGTGAGTGAGTGAGTGATGGAGGCAGGATTTAGTGTGCATGCGTGCGAGTCTGTGACCTTTTTGCTATATCTTACAAATGAACTATACACACGTGGGGGTCTAGGGAACTCAAAAGGTCAATGCTAGGAGAAAGAATATAGATGGACACTGGCCTTTTTAGGATGACCATAGAGAAGGGTCTCTCATAGAGGACATGTGAATGGCTGTGGTTTTCATACTTGGCCATGCATTAGAATCACCAGGAATGGGGTGCTTGGGTGGCTCAGATGGTTAAGTATCTGAATTCAGCTTGGGTCATAATCCCAGGGGTCCTGGGATCGAGTCCCGCATCGGGCTCCTTGCTCGGCAGGGAGCCTGCTTCTCCCTCTGCCCCTCCTCCCCCCAGCTCACGCATGCGCTCTCTCTCTCTCATGCTCTCTTTCTCTCTCAAGTAAATAAATAAAAATTAAAAAAGAAAACAAACCAGGGATATAACTTTTTTATTCTGAAAAAGACTTTCAGATGACTTCTAGGTAGGAAGTCTATCCCACTGTTGTACATGAAGAAGAACCACTCAGAATGAGGGGTAGGGACAAAAAGTCACAACTGGAGACAACATAGAGCCTATAGGCAGCAAACTGAAACTCACTGGCCATGAGTAAAAAAAAACAAAAACAAAAACAAAAAAAAAACAATCTGGACTTCATGCAATTTGTATCGAATACAATTTGTTCCGTAAATTTAGTTTCTAAGTAACTAATAATCTTTTTGAGGTACTGAGGTGTCATTCCCTGCATTATGAAGGTTTGATGGGATCATAAAAAATGGAGGTGAAAGGGGCCTCAGAGATTTGTCCCCTCTCTGGAGAGCTGAGGAGGCCAAGACCCAGAGGGGCACATGGCTTAAGGGAGGTCCCAGGAACCACATGTGGTCTCAGTCCAGCACAGACTCCATCAACAATTCTGCCTCCCTAAGTATCTTCCTCAATGTTGTCAGTCATCCTACGGATAAAACTGGGTATTCTCTGGCTTTTATTTGAATGTCCAATTTTGCTTACCTACAGCTGTCCCCAGAAACAAACTCTAAGTATTAAAAAAGCTATTCCCTGTCCACGCAGTTTTAATGATTTAGATTTCTTCAGCAAGCATAAGACCCTAGCTTGGTTTTAAATGTCAGGACTTTTCTGTATTTCATTTTCATGTTTAAAGGTTATTCTAATATAAATGGGGGGGGGGTAGGCAGAACAGCAGGCTATCTCCAGCCCTCATGTTGTTTCTTTAATGTGCTAATCCTTCCTTTAGGTCTCTTCATTTTGCCTCTCAGCCATATTTGTAATTTTAAACAAACCACTTTTCTCATTTAATTTCCCATTACATTTGTGCCAACACATTTTGGAGAGAAAAATGAAATATTTGCCCCACTTAAACCATTCTACTGCCCCCACGGCCTACCTTTGTGATCTAAACCCCGTTCTGTATCAGCAGATGTTTCTCTAGGTGGAAAGTTCTGTGTCCCTGCCAAAGAGCCAAGGCTTAATTGAAGCAGCAGCTGATCACAGCCACTGATGTGAGGAGAAAGAAGAGAAATCATAGTAGAGCTTGTTCTTATCCTGGACCAGCTGCCACTCATCTCTTTTCCTCTTTTCCTTCCTTTCTTTCTCAAGATTTTGGACCAAAGAAGCAGACCATCCTCCTGGTGCATCTTCAAATCTAGAGAAGGATGTAATATGACTTTAATCTACTGGGGGGGGGGGGGTCATTTTCATAAGGTTAAGATGGTCAAATCTCTTAATACCTTCCATCCTTATCTTTTTAAAATAGTACCTTTCCTTCAAAGCATCAAGGCATTGTAGGAACAAAGAGAAAAATGTGTTGGAGGATGCTGGTTCTCATTAGATGGTTATAATTCTGGTTGGATCACTGCCCTTTGATAAATGGGAGGGATAGTCTAGACATTAACCTAAGGCTGTGGAGGTTCTTCACACACTAGGCCCTACTGGTCATAAAATTCCTTACTTGAAATTTTACAGTAAAATCATTGGGAGGAAACACATGAAATTTTGCTTAAATAAATAAATAAATAAATAAATAACCTGCAGAAAAAAAAGGTCACTGGGCAGTGGGCTCTACTTAAAACTTATCATCTGAAGGAGGAAGAAATTTATTTAAAAATAAATTGTTCATTCAAGTAACATGGCTTCGTATGTAGATTAGGACTATTTCCTGGACCAGGCCCATGGCGCTCAGCTGCAGAGGAAAGCATGAAAAAGGAACATGACCTTGGGAAGAATAACCTTAAGAGGTGGAGACTTGAGGGGGGCCCCTGGGTGGCTCAGTTGGTTAAGTCTCCAACTCTTGATTTTGGCTCAGGTCATGATCTCAGGATTATAATATTAGCCTCACATTGGGCTCCATGCTCAGAGCAGAGTCTGCTCCCAATTCTCTCCCTCTCCCTCTGCCCCTACCTCTCTCTCTCTAATAAATAAATAATCTTAAAAAGAGAGAGGGATGGAGACTCGAGGGAAAGGATGTAATTCTGTTTCTCTGGCCTCTTTTTTTTTCTTCTATCTCACCTTACCATGAATTAATCTAAATTCTTTTGTCCCCGAATTTCAGATTTTTCCCCTTCGTAGGACTACCCTCTGCAAAACTATGAAGTAGATACTATTTTATGTGTTTTCTTACGACAAGCAACTAGTATCTTCACATTCTCTGTACCCACACACCCTTTTTCCTAAGAAGCTAACAGAAGTGTGCTATGTGGGCCTGCCTGCCCTGCATACAGATGAAGCTCTTCTTTGAAAGGGGAAGGGGGTACCACTCTCCCATCTCCACCATAAGCCCTGGAGTCAACTTGGGAGGCATGAGCATCAGGTAAAGTGCACGGAACAGAGATTAGAAATCTAAGAGTCAGCATCCAGGGAAAACCAAAACCTAACCTGAGTAGACAAATCAGTCATGATTCCAAAGGGGTTGATGGATGGAGGAGGGTCCAGGTAAGGGGCAACAGGGTGACTGGAGCCTGGGGAAGCCAGATGAGAACTACAGGGTTCAAAGCATAAAGGGCAAGAGGGGGCCTGCAGTAGAACAGAGTTTGGATGCTAAGTATGGAAACCATGGGTGGTGAGATGTTCCTAAGGTGTCTACTTGGCTCGCACCACCTATCCCACACGTGCTGATGATTAAGCTATATACGCTTGGCTCCAACTCCATCCTTCCATATATCGCTCTGTGATGCTAGGCTGGTGTCCTACTCAGTACATAGTTTCCCTGTTAAGCTCGGCCCATAGGTGGTGCTAGAGGGACACTACCAGTCAGGGACTCTGGGGAAGTGGTATCACTTCTTTGAGTCTCAAAGGGGATAACAGCCACACAACTGGGCCATTAGGATCAAACAAGCCCACTCGGCACAGTTTCAGGGCAAGTATCAGGGCATGCAAGGAAAGGAGGGGGTGGGTTGAGCACCTGAATGAGGATTGACCCTTCAGTCCATCATGGCGCAGAACCAGTCAGGATCCAGTCAGGGAAACAGAAACCACACTGATTATTTTAACAGCATTAATATAAGGTATTAGTGAGAAAGACATTTGAGGATGGAAAAAGCAAAGGGAGAACACTGAAGAAGCAACAGAAATGGCTGGAAGCAGCTACCCTCCTTAGCTGGAAGAACAAAGGGAAAATGTTGGAGTTATTAGGACATAGAAGGTTGGAAGGGGACGCTGGGACCCAGTTTTCTGTGGAAAGGGCACTAGGTGTCTCAGAAGAATGTAGGGGGGTGGTGGTGGATGAAATCAACTGCCACTACCAGGATGGGGCTGTTGCTGGGGCAAGATTGTCAGGATGTTTTCCTTTTCCCTTCTACTGCTAGGAAGCTCAGAGTCCGATGGGTAGCCCACTGTCGGCAAATGAGTGAAACTTTGTGTCATCATGGTGGCAGTGATTTTTCTTTACTTTCTCGGCGATACTTTCATCATAACATATACTGTGCACTTCTTTGCGAATCTCCTCAAAACCTTTCGGAAAACCACAGGATATTTCTACGTCCATCTAGACTACCTTCACCTGTATCTTCACCTATAGCTTCTCTACCTCCATTTATACTTTGTTTCTACCGCCAAGTATGCCTCGTCTATACCTCTATCAATATTTTTATCCACATCTGTAACCATGAGGGAGGCAGGGCCATCCAGTCTGTCTTTGCAGTTTCAGTTGTGTGTGTTTAGCCCAAATCTGAATATGAAAGCATAATTGGAAGGTCTTAACATAAAGAGAGCTCACATCTGCTCTTTAGCCTCCACTGTGTTTCCAGGAGAAAGCCTTGCATTGACAGATGTACTAATGGGCCTGTGATATGGAACCCAAAACTTAAAAAGTTCTAGCCCATCAAGAAATCTCATTCATAATTTCATTTTTTGGAAAGGATATAAAAAATGAAATGTCAGAGCTATAATGTCAGGACCGTTTAAAATGTCAAGTGCTTGTTGCATAGCCTGGCTGTCTGCTGTTCTGATCAAACCCCCGACTGGCATAATAATTATAGATGATGCATCGCATTTTCATGCACAACTGGCCCCAGATTTATAACAAATCAGCGGAAACGTTCTCATTGCCCAGCCTGAAATTTTCTCCTTTTACTACATAGCTTAAGACTTTTCCTTTGGAGCAGAACATTATTACTGATTCAAGACAGGATTCAAGGTAAAGAATGAGGAGAAAAAGGGAAGAAAAAAGTTTCTCCATAGACCAGAACTTGGTCATTTATAATACAGAGATACAACAGGAGCCAAGAGGCAGCAAACACATTTGCCGAATGCATGTTTCAGAAGAAGGTTGAAGTATGGAGACACTGGCCAGATCATCCAGTTCTGTTTCAAGATGCAGATTAATTTAGGTGTGCCAGGAAATATACATGTGAGCTCTATTCTTTAATGGATATGGAGACAATCCTTCAGGTTAATCATCATGTTCTAATCTGCAGAGAAAGCACTAATATATAGACAGGAAAGCAACAATTCTTTTGTCTACGATCTTTATGGAAGTCTCCATGGGACTTAAGTGATGTATTCACAAGCCAATGCCAACTATAATAAAAACCTGAAATCAATAGCATGTACGTGGGAGAATTTCATTTCTTCTCAACTGAAAAGTCTTGCACCCCCCGAAAGTCAGGAAAGGCATTCTCACAGCTCACGACTGCTTCATTTCCACCTTCCCTAGATCAGCCTTCTCACATGGTTTGAAGGAAGCCTCCCTTCTGTGTCTGACTGTTTCTCATTATAGAGTACTTTCAGTACATTGGAGAAGTCAAAGCTCTTGGAAACAATCTCCAGAAGATCCTGATCTTTTTCCGTGCCATTGATAAATTCTTCTAAAGTCAATTCTCCTAGAAAATAATAAATGAACAATTAACAAGAGGCTTTGTTCAAACCAGTCACTGGTGTATACAATATATTCCCTGGTACTTTTCTTGACACTCTTGTGACATCCTTTCACCTCAACCAGACTGAATTCTTTGAATATCCTTATATAGAAAAGCATTCAATGGTAGGGTTGCCAATGAAAATGTAGATGACAAATACAATCTATTTTTTTGAAGAGGGAGAGACAGAGAGGGAGGTAGTGCAAGCTGGTGGGGGGCAGAGGGAGAGAGAGAATCTTAAGCAGGCTCCGCGGCCAGCGCAGACCCTGAGGCGGGGCTCAATCGCATGACACCGAGGTAATGACTTGAACCAAAATATACAGTCAGTTGCTTAACTGACTGAATGACCCAGGTGCCCCAAATACAATCTACTTTTAAGTTGAGAACATCAACAATGCACTTGTGGTCACATACACATTCATGTCTCTACACAGTATTGATTATTTGACCTTTAATCTTGAAGATATGACCAGGTGATAGGAGCATGAATATTGCTGATTTCTAAGATCAGGAGCAAATGACTATGTGCAAGGCTGTTTTCAATATTCTTCTCTCAGGAAATAATCCCTGGGACTGTCCAACGCTATGAGGAAGGTTAAACATTTTTTCTTAAAGATTTCATTTGAAAGAGAGAGAGAGAGAGCACAAGCAGGGGAAGGAGCAGAGGGGGAGGAAGGACAAGTAGACTCTGCACTGAGTGTGGAGCCTGACGCAGGGCTTGATCCCAGGACTCTGAGATCATGACCTGAGCTGAAACCAAGAGTCAGATGCTTAACTGACTGAGCCACCCAGGTGCCCCTAGAAAGGTTAAACATTTATTCATCCCACGTATAATCATTGGTCAGCCATTTTCTGATTTTTTTTTTTATTAAGTGGCCTTCACACCCAGCATGCAGCCCAATGTGGGTCTTGAATTCACGACCCCGAGATCAAGACCTGAGCTGAGATCAAGAGTTGGATGCTCAACCAGCTGAGCTCCCCTCTCATTTTTGATTCCTAATTTCATCAGCTTGACTTAAGCCCTAGGCCCATGCTGGCCAGTCCAGTGCTATAAAACCTTTGCCTTATACCCATGTACCATGGCTGCTATGTTTTGCCACTACCCTCATCCTTCAAGACAACTTTTCAACATTCAACAGGGAGGGTTCTCTGCTGAGTCATTTGAATTGTAATTACGAGTTTTACAGTACATGCTAGATAGCTAGTTTGTGTAAGCATACCCCAAATGTCCCTGTTAATCACAATCTTGATAATGTAGAGATCCCGTTCTCCCTCTATATTCCCATCAAGCAGAATCTGCAGTGGAATGTGTTGTTTAGTGTTCAAGGTCAGGGGCTCTGGGGCTGGCCAACCTGGAGTATGTCCCTTAAAACAGTGTCCAGGCGGCAGACCTTGGTTTCCTTGGAAGCGCTGTCCACGGAAGAGAGGAAGGGCCACTGACAGTTGCCAGGTTAAAGTGCTGTGATATAAAACTTGTGGCATAGAGACGCCAGCAGCAGATGCTCTGTCCAGTTGGCCACTCCTGGATTCCCCGTAAGTTCCCCCGATAAACCCATGTCTTGCCAGGCATCAGGCTCCCTCCTCACTAGAGAGTCTGCTTCTCCCTCTGCCCCTCCTCGCACTCATGCTCGCTCCCCCCCTTCTCTCTCAAATAAATAAATAAATAAAATCTTAAAAAAAAAACAAAAACAAAAAACCACTGTCTCTGGGTCTTTTCTTTGGCCTCACGGGACCACCACCCACCCCAGGCTTAGAGTCTGCTGGGACGTGGCTGCACATGAGCCTACAAGTCGAGAGGCAGAGATGTAGTTCCTGATCTCAAAGAGATTGTTCCAGATAGGTTTCGTGGCTAGGCAGAAGGGCAACCAAAGCCAAATCAAGACCATTCAGTAACTAGAGAACGTACATCTGGGGCAGGAAGTCGGCAGGACCCGAAATCAGGTGTTACGCTGTAGCTGTACTTTTGGGGGATAAAATCAAATACCCAAAACACCATGAAGTGATTCAAATATAAACAAACACGGATCATCACATTCTCATAAGATACCGTCCTTTTGGTTTCAGTGGCAAAATTCTAAAACATGTTTCTTAGAGGGAAATCGAATCTTTGTTCCTTATGTTTTCCTTATGCCAAAGAAGTTTGTGCAAAACCCACAGGGTAGGCGTGGAGTCATCTCTGTCTCACAGGGAATGTGTAACCATGGAGTGAACCAAAGTTAAGGAGAGAAAACTAAAAATGAGGAGTAGTGAGTGTGTGGCTGGGGTCAGTCACATGGGTGCAGAGTGGTGGGTCACGGGAACCATAAATAACAAAACAACCCTATTTCTTGCAAAGGGAAATCATAGCTGCTAAATTCCCCATGCAAAATTTCTGGGGGCTTCACATGACCAAAAGAGAAGTGAGAGTGGAGATGGGGGAACTGAAGTGGGTTTTCATCTCTGTTATAATACTTGTCCGTTGTCACCAGTGCTGGCGGAAGCTGGGTCTGAGGGTGTGGAGGGTATAGGCGCCATGTCAGGTGAAAAGGAACACAGGTGACTGGTGTGCCAAAGAGAGAAAAGATGGAATTTCTTTAAAAAACATTTCTTTAAATTGAGATAGAACTGACATATAACGTTCTTTCAGTTTAAGGTATACCACGTAGTGATCTGATACATGTATATATTGCAACATCCATCACCTTCATTAATTACACTTCACACTTTCTTTTTCTTGTGATGAGAACTTTTAAGTTCTACTCCCTTAACTTACAGGATGGAACTCTTCACTGTTGTTTTTTCATTTTTCTCAAAACGTGTGTGCACTCTGCATATTCGTTGTTTTCATGTTACCTAACAACTCACCATAAAAAAAGTTCTTTTTTGAAATTAAGCCGACTTCTATCTATAGCAACTTATAACGTTTACTATCTCTATTTAAATACTTACCTTGAAATTTTCCTCTTTTCCCTCTAGCACTTAGCATTCATTCATTTATTCATCAAACATGTATTAAGCCCCAGCTACAAGTGCCATTTCCTCCAACACTACGGTGTTGGAATGTGACAGGTGCTCGGAAAAAAATGCTGACAAATTGCTTTTATCTGATGTTCTTAAACACTGCTTCCTAGTCCCTTTTAAGTTGCCTGTGGATTTATGCCCAAACAAATTAAAAGGATGGTTTCTGAATCTTTCTAGAAAGAATTGCCTATGTAGGTCCAGAAGCTTCCCCTCAAAAAAATCTACCAGCAAGAGCCAAAGCCAGTAAGAGGTGACTGAGCTGGAGATCACAGGGCTCAGAAGGATCTGAAACAATTGTTTGAGTTTGTATTATTTTGTTGTATATTTACAGATACATTTCAGTATTTGTAGGGCATAATTCAGAAAGTACGAAATTTTATTTTCACATGTTGAAATATACATATACTCATCATTTCTATCTACTGATTTAGTGTTGGTTGTTGTGTTTGTAGATACCTTCTCTCCTCCTGGGGACCCTGAAGGTCAATGCTCTTCCATCACTCACTACCGATTTTACAGCTTCATTGATGATAGAGGCTACCCGTGAATATTTTCTTCAGCCTTGTTTTTGCCATCCAGTTATCTTGTTGATATTCTATTTCTTCCCATTAACATTGTATATTATCTTTCATAACAAAACAAAAAATGACTTCCTACCCCCACCCCGAAAAGAAAAGCCAAAATTTACTGTGCATGCCCACATGATCATTTTTGCTCTAAAGAAGTCAGCTGGTTTTAAAAGAAAGCAGCCTGCGTAAAGGACTTTTCGTCAATTCTTTCTAATTCTTTGAAATTCGAACTTGGTGAAACAGTGTAGCGGGGCTGGGAAATTAGCAGAGATGGGAATGGGGGAGGGGGGTGTCTCAGGAGATGAGACTGACCAGATTTTCAAGGGCAGATGCCCGTGGGGAGTCTACACAACGGGGTTTGTAGTCATCAGCAAATGGCACCAGCGGCGTTTAGCAGCACTTTACAGCCCAGTGTTTATACGCAGCTGTTCATTCTTTTCTATGAGAAAACCCGATTCCCTCTTCTCCTCTGGCAGTTCTGCTTCCCAGTTTGAGTCGCTATGACTCCCATGGCCCTCTACGATGTTCCAGTCGAAAACACTGGTCCTTCTGGGTAACTGCTCAATAAAATGTCTTCATGTCCTGTCCCTGTTTTCTTTTACCCAAAATATCCGCTCAATAATCTCCTCTTTCCTGTGTCTTTGGCCTTGTTCTATTTTCACTTTCACGGTTTATTATCATGAGCCACAGAAGTCTCCCCTGCCCCTGTGCTATGTGGCGCTAGGTTAAACTTGCCTGGACACTTTCTGCACTTGATGCTGTGAACAGCATCTGTAAATCTTCCTAAATCACGTCAAGAACGATTCCTAGGCAGTGCATGGTAGAACAGGGTTGCTCTCCTTCCTGAAGGAAAGGCTGCAGAATTCATGCTTAATCATTTATCCTGACTTGTCTTGCTGTCCTGCCCATTTTCATTCTTCAATAACATTGAATATTGAACTTCAATCTTCTATCTGTGTGATTCTCTTCAAGTTTTCCTTCCTGATGCTTTTGTTCATAATAGAAGAATAAAAATAGCTTATTGCATTATTACAATCATCATGCTCATGATATAAAACTTAAGCACTACAAAAGGGTGTAATGAAATGAAAGAATTCCCCCCTAACCTTTTTTTTGTCCCCCCCCATTTCACTTTCCATTGGTAATTAACTCCTATTAATCAATTACACTTAGATTTTGTAAAGTGGCAATGCATACACCGTATTATTTCCAAAATAGTCTAGACACCTTTCTTCCTACAGATAACATTGCATGTTGTGGGGTGCCTGGGTGGGTCAGTCGGTTAAGCGTCTTATTCTTGATTTTGGCTCAGGTCATGATCTCAGGGTTCTGGGATCGAGTCCCCCATTGGTCTCCCTGCTCAGTGAGGAATCTGCTTGCCCCTCTCTCCCTCTGCCCCTTCCCCCACTAGTGTGCGTGCGTGCTCTTTCTTTTTCTCTCGCTCTCTCTCAAATAATCTTAAAAAAAAAATTCCATGTTGTGCTTGTTTATTTCCTCCTTCACTTTTCATGACATCTTCCTTCCAGACACTCATTCATCTTACAACTATTCATAGAGCAACTGCTATGTGTCAGGAAGTGTGAGCATGCAAGAAATACGAAAGTACATAAAACAAAAATAGTTCTTGCCCTCAGGGAGGTTGCAGATCCTCATCTTTTGTTTTCTTAGCATTTATCCCATGCCTCTCTTTTGATTAATCTTCTTTGATTTGCTAACTACCATGATAATCGTGTATAGAACACTTCACAGCTGTTGTGTATTTTTCTGTCCCAACAAATTTGATATTGGTCATTCTTTTGTCAACAGTTTGCAGTCAAATTGGGATGTTCATGTATGTTCCTAAAGTTCCATCCTGTTGTGCTGTGATCTTCTTCATCTTTGGTTTCAATATTCATGGGATTATCAGATACCAAGAGTATGCTTGCTTTTCAGTTTGAAAAATTAAAAAACAATATATTGGCACGTACTCAACACGATTCTGGTATACTTGACTAAACATCTCTATTTCTACCAACACTGATGTTTAGATAACAATGATAATCAACAATTTAAAAAAATCATATTCGAGGTATATATACTCAGGTTTGTGCAAAGATGGATAGACATGTTCCCCTGTGGTGCTCACTCCCCTTTTATGTGTGAGTGAAACACTTTATTTCCCTGTGTCAAATACTGGTAAAATCCTTTCATACTTCCGCAAATATCAACCTTCTATGTCTTCATTACTTTCTCTTCCTTGCCTTCTGGTGCTCTGGGCTGTCTTTGTCCCACAGTACAATTTCAGCATCCTTTTCTTGATGTAGGGAATGACCAAGCTGTCTCTTGATGAGATGATAAAACAACGGCCAATGATTTGCACATAAAAGCGAATTCTATCAGTTTTAGTTCTGTATATGCATTTGCCAAGGAACAGTGGTTCACTGTTGTTCCAAAATGCAGCTAGTTTATTTGATATCTTCATTGTAAAGGCAATGATATACATCTTTTTTCTCAAATACAAGTTTTTATCAGAGGAAATGATTCACATGATTAGTTCTATAAGCTATTCCAGAAACCATAATGTATTCTCTCTCTTTTGACATATTCTTCCAGGTCAAAAAGCCCATTTCCTGGGCTTCAGGTATCCTTAGTTATTGCCCAAGAAAACACCTTCACTCTTCTAGATTGCATCCTTTTGCAACCCCCTCTTTCTTTTTCTAGGCCCTTCCAACCACGTCCCCCCATTTTATTGGTTCCTTATACTTTGTTTTCAAGGAAACTGTTTAGATAATAAAGAGTCCTGCATCAGTTTCTTGTTTTCTGGAACACACTATCTGTTCCCTCTCACTAATAGAAACTAAGTCCCTTCTCAAGGAGAAGGTCATACTTCTCCAGGAGAGGTCGCCTTTCTTATCATATCCCCACTTCCAACCCTAAAAGCAGAATCCAGAGATATTTTCGAATATTCGTGACCTGCCCTTTTGACATTCATTGTATTACTAAGTCTTAAACATTCACAATGTCCTATTTCCAGGACGCTTACCCTTTGGCCAACGATTTCAGCCCCAGCCTGAAATGTTTTATCATCTCTACTCCAATCCCTGCCATACTCCAGCACCTCTAAGATTAAAAATTAAAACAGAACAAAACCTACAGCATTTGTCCTGTTTGGTGATCAGAATTTTCAACTGCATGTTTCAAATAAAATTTTCATCGGCCTCCTATGGATCTTCCACTCTCTATTTCCCTGGTCCTTGTCTACCTTCACTTAGTTTCCTTGTCAAATATGGGCTGGCAGAATCTGTGTTTTGCAACCTTTCACATGAACTGACTTACTTTATCCCCGATCTATATAAACTCAAATATAAGTGATTACAACCAAATGGCTCTGAGATTGGCCAATTAGAAAATGAGCATGCTGACTTGAAATTGAGGTGAGGCAAACTAGGACTGGGTCCTAAGAGAGAGACTGATGATACTGATACTTTACAAAGTGTTATTCTGAGATTCATACCCTTGTCCAGTCGTTTGGCTCATTCATAATGGTGATTTCATGTGAACTCCCTCCCAGCCTCCTCACCATCCCATCCTGCCAGACTCAGATGCCACATTAGACTTGTGCAAACTGCCACATGCAACATGGATGTCTACTGCCCTCTAGTGTCTATTACAAGAAGTGACCTAAGGTGGGCATGTTGGTTCTGTGGGAAAAAGTTGTCTTGGATTAATGACAACCATGGCTGGAGTCCCAGTGCTTCACATCCATCCCTCCCCACCAAAATGACTTACTAACATCATATTGTCCACAATGTCGAACTTTTTTTTTTTCAAGGAACATTCCTAGATACGCTGCCTCAATCTCAAATCAATATGCTCCCTACCAGTTTACTGAGATCAAAGTCATCTCCCCCTTCTGGAATGTCTGTGTCTTCCCTCTCATTCAGCCTCTGAAGAAGAAGTTACCTTCTCTGAGCTAAAGAGGAGCCCAGATTTTAGGGTAGCAATAGCAGATGGAGAAATGAGCAGAAAGACTAGAAACGTAGAAAAGGTAAAAAGAACAGAAATGAAGGCAAGTACAACAATTCTTCCCAGAAGTGTGTAGTCAAAAGGAAGGAAAAAGTCTGATAGTAGAAGAAAATCACACAATTGAAGAAATGATTTTTATAGTATGGAAAACTTGAGTTTACTTGCAAGTTGATGAGACATCTCCAGTAGAAAGGAATAATTACTAGAACATATCCCAGAGTGAACAGCAGAGTCCTTCGTATCATTTTCTCCCACGTTTCTTTCTTTGGACCTCCCTTTACTCTTGTTCATATATCCCAAGGTGTCAAGCATCATGAATTAAATATATACATATAATATATATATATGTTCAATACTTATTTATTCAATTGAATTGTACGGACTGGAGAACACTGAATTGGTCAAATTATGAGGCCCAAGTGATATCACAACTAAGATCTTCTTGAAAGGTTCATGCTTTTGCTTAAACGACATTCCCACCACCACCATTTCCTACTTTGTAAACTAAAAAAAAAAAAAAAAGGTGAGCCCAAGGAGAGTAATTGCCTTACCATCATTGTTTATATCAATCTTATGAAACACCAAGTTAGTAAATTCTTCAGGACTCAGAGTTTGCTGGCCGTTGAGGGCTTGTACAGCCTGCAAAGAGAAATTAAATCCGAGAGTTCAATTTTGCTGGAAGCAAATACATTTTGTGACATTTCTATCCTCAATGTGACAGAATTTGAGGATATGTTCATGTCATTTTGGCTGTCTAACCTGTTCTAGTTGTTAAAAATAAATAAAAAGATTATATGTCAGTTCAGGGTAATGAGGCTTGGAAATTTAATTAACTGAATACAATCTTAAGTTTGATATTACATAGCACAAAGGGATCCATTCAACATATTAGGTCACGAAAGATGCAAAAAAGCCTACTGGAGAAAAAAATTGCAGCAGCTACTGTCGTAAGAATTCTGGACCTAGAAAACAGACGACGCTCTCAACTTCAGACCAATTATCATTGATCTGATGGAGAAACATGAAAGGATATTCTGTAAGCGTCTAAGGCTTCCCCTCCAGCTTCTGACACAGGCACCTCTGGTCCTTTTTGCCCTTTTGTAGAATGATCGACTGGGAAGACAGATATGTATGCCTTGGAAGGATACTGAATTTCTCTCACATCCTGCCAGCACCTTTTCATCATAAAGGCTGTCAGGGGACCCAGGGAAAATGACATTTCCAGCTTTCCTAGAGGGGAAATTTAACCATTCTCCCCTTCTCTCCCACCTCCAGGTGATTAAATTAAATGACCAACATTTGATGTCAAAATTCATAGTAAAATGAAAGAGAGACGGAGAGAGAGAATGAGCAGTCATCTGGGAAACTGAACATAACTATCTTGATTGAACATGAAGGGATCTTTAGAAAACCGCTGGCAACATGTTTTAAATGAGGGCACAGTCTGAAATAGGACTTCTCTTCTGCTGCTTCTCATGCATTACTGAAGCGGAATCCAGGCTTAGTCAGAGCACGCAGTGGTGAAGCACCATCCCTGGCCTTAGCACGTCCAGGTCTCACAGTTAAATACAGGGTAATGTTTAGAATAATGGTTACTTACATGTAGTATCCTATTAGGTGAACGTTTTTAGGGTTTCTTGGTGTCTTGACAGAGGTCCCAAAAGCCTAGAAAATTTGGCTAGGCGTCCAGTATTCCCATAGCCTGAAGGGATACTAGACAACATACATACATCATAATAAAAGATCATGCAATTTCTAGGATTTGTTTGTCACCCATCTCTGGGCCATATAAGCGAGACTGAAGGACTGATTGGAAGGTTGACAAGGCCTGAAGGGATATTTTCGGAGGCAGTCATCAGTGTTGCCTGTGTTTTCCCTCTTCTAACAGGAGAAACATGGTTGGGGGACGGGCAAGAAGGCATGGGTTGTTTCCTTCTTTCCTCCCTCATTTAGCATATCTGCCCTTTCTCCTGCATTTTGCTAAGCCCTCCTCTGACGACTCTCTGAGCAGGAGCAGGAGGAGGTAGGAGCGAAGGGGGAGCGGGACACCTCTGACTTGGCAGGCACTGCCATGGCTACTGAGTGTCCGAGCTCTCGGGATGGCTGATGTTGGAAATCTGCTCTTTCTCTGAGACCAAGCCTCCCCTTCATTACTGAGACTCTCCTGCAATTCCCTACACGTGAATCATGTACTTTGATTCCAGCTGACCCCTCGAGGCTCCTGCTACAAGCTCTGAGTTTTCAATATCTGCCCAATTGATAGTTCTTGTTTAGGATCGTCCCATGCACTGGAGAATGTTTAACAGCCGCCCCTGGTCCCTAAACAATAGATAGCAGTCACACCTCACCCTCCTCCACTCACTCCCCAGCTGACAACCGAAATGTCTCCCAACATTGCCACATGTCCCCAAGGGGAGGAGGAGTGCAACCTTGCTCCCGGTTAAGAAGCACTCTCTAGTTCTATTTCCAGCTCCCTCTTCTACTGAGGTGCCCTCACTTCTCCAAGTGGGACAAGATCCAAGATAACTCCATGTCTGCTCCCCCACTCCCATATCTGATCTATGGAAAAACCTCCATCCCAACTAATTCTCGGCATGAGATACTTCCTAAACGTCATCCCTCTACTCTGCCGCAATGGTCTGTTTCATATAGATTTCTCAGATTCTAACACTGGAACACAGTGTTCCCCAAACCTCCATGGTCTCCTTAAATCCCCATGCTATTGACTTGAGAGCTCTTACCCGAGAAATCCTCTCTAGTAATCCTTCTCAAAAATTCTCCTGACCATTTTATGCCTTTGAAGTGAAATTAGGGTGTAACTACTTCCTTTGTAAGTTTTGCCTATAATCTAGTCCTTCCTTTGGATCCTTTTGATGGTTGGGCTGCATTTTTTTTTTTAACATCCTGTTATCATGTATTGAGAGAACTTCTATTAAACAGCATGTATTATTCTTTACCCTATTTTTTTCACTTGCCACCATATAGAAAACATGTTTGTCGACCACTCTTTTCTCATAAGTACATATTCCATTGCATTAATTTATTTAAAACCTTCCCTCTTTTAAGTCACTTATTTTTAGTATTTCAGTGATGTAAGTCATGGAACTTTTATCTTTGATGATGTTAATGATTATTTTTCCTGACCAAAAATGTTGACTCTAAAATGAAGATAAACTTTTGGCCTCTTGACACAGATTACCAAATTTCCAGTAATGATCTATCCATTTATACTCCCTCCACAGTGTGTAAGGGTGCTCTTCTTACAGTGCCCTTGCCAGAATTACAGTTTATTCTTGTTAATCTTTATTAATGTCATTGGAGACAAATAGTATCAATTATTAATTTCTGCCCTGTGCTTTTATTATTTCAGTTTCCTTATTTCTTTCTGTTCTCTTTCTAAACACTTTTTTTTTTAAGATTTTTTTATTTATTTATTTGACAGAGAGAGAGACAGCCAGCAAGAGAGAGAACACAAGCAGGGGGAGTGGGAGAGGAAGAAGCAGGCTCCCAGCCGAGGAGCCTGATGCGGGGGCTCGATCCCAGAACACTGGGATCACGCCCTGAGCCGAAGGCAGCCGCTTAACGACTGAGCCACCCAGGCGCCCCTCTTTCTAAACACTTTAAGAAAAATACTCAACTAGCTACTTAATATTTCTCTTTTCTTCACTAACAAATGTTATACATTTTAACTAATGAAAATCTGTGCAAAGATTTCCATAAGATTTAGACAAAATCATTTTTATCCTTTCATTCCTCCTAATTCTTTTGAGAATTTGATGACCCTCTCCCTCCCCCCAAAAATGGGTAACATACAGGAAAAAATTTGCCTTCAGTTTCATGGTCTTCAAAGATTCCCAAAGGCCCCAGATCCATAGATCCCAGGATAAGAACCCTCGCTCTGAGTACTGCTTTGCAGGAATCCCCCAATATTTGTATATTACATTTTTAATGTTTTTAAAATAAATTCGAGCATGTTTATTCAAGAGGATATTCTAAAATTTACATGGGGTTGGGCATTCTCTAGACAATATTTTAGATTCCTAATTTTGTATTACAATATATTATATACAGAATTTCTGAATATTAATGCTTACAAAATTCAGTTACAAAGTGCATCTTAGTACTTTTTTGTGAATTACCTATGTGAGATTAAAGTGGAAGCAATATTAGTATTACCACACTCTTGAATTCTTTGCTTATGTTGGTTAACTCCACATTTGCTAAGCAGTTTTAAATTTTAACAGCTTTGTCCATTATTTGAGGTGTTTAATTATAATTGTGGTTCTATCCATTTATTTTTCGCATTTTTGCTACTACTATGTTTGTAACTCAACTCCTTCGTCTATAAATGGAAGAATTTGGACCAGATCATTTCTAAGACCTCTGATGCTAATTCTGACTGTGTTACAAATTCACTGTATCGCATTCATAATGTTTATTTTACTTCACAACCTCACTTAGGTACAGTGCTCCATTTCAGCTTTTACTTTAGGATCCATTTCATCGAATACCGTGATAATAACTATTCCCACTTCCATGATGGAGGGGGGTGAGATTTATAAAGGGACTCACTGAACTTTAGAGCTGCAAAGGACCTGAGATCCTTGAGCTACCTCTTTAGAAATACTTTAGTCCAGCTCCTGGAAAGACTAGTCCTCAGCTACCTTTGTTCTTAGTCCGTGGCTCTTGCTATATAAATCATCTAGCATTTTAACTGTTCCTCACAAAACTTTCTGCACATATGCAGACAAAAAGATAAATTGTTTTAGAACATCATGTTTATTTCACTTTTCATCTCAGTACTCTGCTACATCTGTGAATTTGAACACCAACAAGAAAATGCTGGTTTGCAGGTGCACACTCAGTAACCAACAGCACAGTGAAACTTACATTGCTCCAGCCGATCCAAATGTCTATCCCAAGAGTCACCAACCACACAGACAGCTGTCCCCACAGGGAGGAAATTTACATTAACTACACAATGTCCCACAAATTTGCTTCACTATTTCACTTACCATGAAGATGTTCAGTAGTTCCTTTTTGTCAATAGAACCGTTTCCATCAGCATCATACAGTTTAAAATACCATTTTAATTTTTGCTCCATTTTTCCTCGTATAACTAGATTTATAGCAGCAATAAACTCTAAAAAGTCAATAAATCCATCCTATGGAAAGCAAGGTGGAAAGGGAAATCAATATCTGAGAAAACAATTGTTTTTTATTTGAGAAGTCATGGTTCAGGAGCAGGACCGTTAGCACAAATTAATACAACCCACAAGATTTCAGCATAGACCTTTCCCTGGCATTTCGTTAAACAAACAAGAACATAGGTAATGTGTATAGAAACAAGTAACTTTAAATATATAGGTAAGTGTCTTTTTTAGAGAAAATACTCCTTATGCCAAAAAAAAAAGGGAAAAGTTCTGAAATGCTGTGAGGGAAGGCTGTGTCCTTACCACCGGACATCCTACAGTGGCTGTCTTCTCCTAAATCCCTTCAGGTTTTATCCTCTACTCAGGAGAAGACAAGGTACCAGTTTCTAGAAGAAAGGAATTACCAAGGAGCTAAATTCCGTACTCTTTAGAGAGCCCAGTTGATCTTTTTGGAATGCTAAACTCCATGATTCCTTCTAAGTACATCGTTTTCAGTATGAATCAAAATTTATGAGCCTCTTTCTGTAAAGATTTTGCCATATTAGTCAATCTGAGAAAAGACTGTTTAAAGCTCTCAAGCTTAGGCAGTTCCCCTCATCCTGTTTTAAATGGTAAAATACTCTCAGTTGAAACAGAAATAGTGGGTATCATTCTTAAGACTCATACCCTTCAAACCTTGCTCAGCCAAATGCTCAACTCTCTTAAGAAAGGTGACTGGCTCTAGGGAGGCGTGTGCCACCCACTCTCTATGTGCCCGTGAGAGACAGAGGCCAATGGTAGCATATTCAGCCCAAGAAAGCACGATGTCAGCTGCATTCTCCTTGGAGCTTTGGAATTTAAAGTCCTATTTACCAAACAGGATGTGACTTAAAGTACCCCTTTCCCTTGGATACAAAGGGCTTGAGACTTATCGGCCTGTAAAATGGTATGTGTTTGCTTTGAGGCTCAAGCTTTTGTGTCTAGTCTGGAAGAAAAGCAAATGAAAAATCACCAGTAGTTCTGGATGTGAAGCAAAGCCTGCTTGCTGGTTAACAGCTTTTTGTTTATTTTGTTTTGCTTTGCTTGTTTTGTATTGTAGACTGCTACAGAATCTCGGATATTGAAAGCCAATGTGCTAATCACTACAGCATTGTCTTCAAATGTATTATTTTTAAAAATTTTCTACAATATGTAATAAAAATATCATTAAAAATATTTTAAAATTTTACTACATGTATTAGATTTTTACATTTTATAACTTAGATATCTTTACCCTATCAATAAATTTAATATCTCTTATAAGCCATAAGACTTCTGTTAACAGTTTGGAGTCTGGTTGAAAGGATCTCCTACAGTAAATCTGCTCAAGTCTACAAAACATAGCTGGTCTTACCTTTTCTACATTAGCCTTTTTTACTGCTCATTACCACTTCATCGTATTAATCCTTAGCCTAGCTATGGCTGAGACAGGGAAGATAGGTTATCATAGAGTTGAAATGTATTTAAGATGACAATAGGGACACCTGGGTGGCTCAGTCAAACCATCTGACTTTGGCTTGGGTCATGATCTCAGGGTCCCGGATGGAGCCCCATGTTGGGTTTCCCACTCAGTGGGGAGTCGGCTTGTCCCTCTGCCCTTCCCCCTGCTCTTGCTTTCTCTCTCTCTCTCAAATAAATAAAATCTTTTAAAAAAAATGACATCAAGATATCTTCCAATTTGGGAAGACGTGACAATTATTTTTCAGTGACGAGACCAGCAGGTGCAGAGGACAGAAATTGGGTGGACAGTATCCAATCAGGGCACATTGGCTCCCAGTTCTTCCTCCTGTGTCTCTTAGGGCTGACCCATCAATACAACAGTTTCCTGGGTAGTTCTTATGCGTGTTTGCCCAAAGGTTACAGAAGCATCCTCCCTGAGGAGGCTGAGCTGGTTATAAAGTTTCCATAAAAACCTTTTATTTTGTGATGGTTTGTTTCACTTTCACTTTTTGAGTCCCGCTTCAGTGATCACAGTTTTTGGCGTCACCTTGTATGATGAATGGCAACAGGCTAGACTGAGCACTATTGACTTTAGGCACAGTGGGCGGGTGGCCCTACCTCCTTCCAAACCACGCTCTGGAAGCTCTGAGCAAACTGTATCAGGAGATGAGCACAAATATTCTCATTGTATGGCTTTAAAATGGACAATCCACAACCAATCTGCAACCAAAGTTGATGATGGGTAAGGAAGGAAGCCTTTTCTACTTAGACAGGTGCAGTCTTTGGCAAAACCTCCTGCAAGCAAAACATTTTCTGTTTTCATTTCAGCATTCTGTTATGTAATCAGACAAATTCTTAACAATCCACAGCCAACTCTTCGTTCCAATTATCTTTCTGGTAAGATTTTGTAGAAATCTGCAGCAGTGAGACAACCCTAGTGAATGTGATTTAATGGCTTGTGTTAATGTTGGCGAGAGTTTTAGGTAATGTTTATTCTGTCAATCAGAAGATAAAGTTATTATTGCCTTTGGTTAACCTATAGTTGTCAAGCCCAGGGTGGGGAGGTGGGTAAGAGCCACAGAGAGGGTGAGATGTTCCTGCAAATGGACTAGGAAGAATGCAACAATGTCCAAAGACTTTTCTTTGAGGCTATCCAAAGGAACACAGTTAAGTTTATATTTCTGTATTTGAGCTACCAGACCCCTTGCGGACACAGAATTGTCTGGAGATGTCTGATACCAACTGGCCTTGTGCCAGAGTAGGGTTCATAAACTCCCTGCATCAGAATCACATGGGGACAATGAACAATGCTAGAAGCTGGCCCCCACACAACAGCATCAAAACTACTTGGGATGGGACCCAAGTGTCTGCATTTTAATATGCTCCCCAGGTGAGTCTGATGTATCCTAAGTTCTGGGAACCACGAACCTAAGCTGTTTTTCTTATAGATGTCTTTTTTTGTAGACAATGTTATCAACTAGGTATCTAAGTGGCTGTGGTAATTGTGACTTATTCTTACTTGAACTTACATAACCTTATTAAGACTAATTAGGAAAAGTATGACCCACATGGTCCAGTCTCAGAATGACACAGGCATACAAATACAGCCTAGCAATAAAAAATTAATATCAAACTAACAGCAAGTCTTTACTTTCATTTCTGGAACAAACACAAGTTGCAAGAAGTGTATGGATTTCTTCACAACACCCCCTTCCTGTCCCAGCTGCTCCCGCACATACATCCTGCTGCTCGATCTTCAGCAACCCCCTCTGCCCACTGCCTTTGCGGCCAACCCGAGCTTGAGAACCCTTCAGCCTTTCAGTTTCCCAATTTGTCTCATAATTCTGCATCACAAATCCTAAAACGTTAGTTTGGCAATGGCAGGATCCTCCTTTGAGGTTGAGGGCAGGGAGGAAACTGGGCATACGCAAAGCCATTCTCAGGAGAGTCTGGGAGCATGTGTACAAAAATAATGTGAGGGGCGCCTGGGTGGCACAGCGGTTAAGCGTCTGCCTTCGGCTCAGGGCGTGATCCCGGCGTTACGAGATCGAGCCCCACATCAGGCTCCTCCGCTAGGAGCCTGCTTCTTCCTCTCCCACTCCCCCTGCTTGTGTTCCCTCTCTCGCTGGCTGTCTCTATCTCTGTTGAATAAATAAATAAATAAAATCTTAAAAATAAATAATAATGTGAATCCCACCACATTTATAGATTCATACGTTATGTTCTTGGGACAGAATGGGTTAAAGGGAAGAGTTAAACAGGGCAAGATATGGAAGCATGACAGTTTCTCGGACTCCAAAGGGAGCTCGGTCCATTAATACATTATGAATCATTTTGTAGAGGGGGTGAAAACAAGAGAGAGAAAAAACATCTGGAGACTTCAAATTCAAGCTTTCTCGTGGTTTCAAAAATGTATGGGAACTATAAGGCAAATCTTTTACATCTATAAAGAAAGTATAAAAAGATAAAAAATATTTAAGGTTTTTTGTTCTTTCTACCATTAAAGAGATGAAACTTTAGAAGTCTAATACAATAAAAAATAATGAAAACAAAATCTATTCTGTTCTATCCAGCAGAAAATCCACAAGTGGAATATATGATCTCCAGGCAATGTTCACAACCTGCCGTAAATCACAGTTGCTTTCAGGATATGATCAATTTGAAATGCAGATAGAAAGTTAAATTATAAGATGTATATGCATATGAAACAATTATTTTATTATTTATTACTAGGTATAAAAGCTATAAAATCTACTATATATATATTTCAAGCACTATGCTAGTCACTTTCCAAGCACCGTCTCTAATTCTAACAGCAACCTGACAGGGGGCCTTATTATTCTTAGCATACAGAGGAGAAAATGGATTTTCAGAGAGGCTAAATAGACTAGTCAAACAACAACGTTAGGACACAGTGGATCCAGGATTTAAATTCCATCAGCCTTACTCTAAGGCTTTTGTTCTTTATTCCACCCAATATTTACTGCCCTCAAAATGCATTACAACCGAGTTCTCCTTCTGGAGGAGGTGTCCGTACAGATGGAACACATTCAGTGCAGCGTGCTGTTCCAGATTCACATGTGTAAACTATTTGGCAATACAGTCGTACTAAGTAAGTGACCCAATGTCTGAAGGTACCGCACCTTGGCGCCTGTTCTCCCTGCATACCTGGTGCTGCCCAAGGGACAGCTGGCCTGTGTGGTGGGAGCTGCTCAGTCTCGGGGACACTGTGAGTGCAGAGAGCTCTTGGGGCCACCACTTCCAGACCTCCCTCACCTGGCTTGCACAGCCACCTGGCTCAGCAGGACAAAAGGTGTTCCCTCTGTTCTTGCCTCTCCTGCTCCTTGGTATCTTTGATGAACACTTCTGTCCATTTTAGAAACCTTAGCCCCCTCTCCCTACCCAAGGGTTTAGCCTCCAGCACCCCAGAGACAGTAGCCCTCCTACATTTCCCTGCAAATTTCCCCAGCTGCCCCTCTGGGACCTGAAGCCCACTCATTGGTGTAGCCAACTCTGTCATGTCTTCAGCTCCGCTCTTGGCTATGACTCTGCAGGGTCCCTTTGCTGTGTGGCCGGTCTTGCTTTGGCTCAGCACTTCCCCCTCTTCAGGGCCTCACACCTGCTTTGCAGCCCTGACTGAACCCTCCATTCTCCCCACTTGGTAAAATGCCCAGGTAAGATGTCACTGTAGATATCATCTGATATGCCAATGTGGTCTTGCCATCACTCTCTGTGTGCCTGAGATGCCCCGAGAAACAGATATTGAAATGTCATCTCAATACATTTCAGAGACATCTGCTTTGGAGTTTTGTTCCAGGGATGGAGCCACAAATTTATAATCTGGGTAATGTCCTTACGGGAACTTGGCTTCATTTCATAGATTCAAACTGTGGAGTTTTAGTTCTAGAAATAGTCCTTCATTTGCAAATAATAGTAAAAATAACAATCATAATAATCATAATGACAATGACAAATTTTTTTTTTAAAGGAGATAGAAGTCTATAGAACAAACTGCAAAGTAGCAGTGGGCAGGACAGCAAGGGAGAGACTGTCTGCCATGAGGCAGTGGCAGGGGCTGTAGTTAAAGAAGAAAGTTGAGGAAGTATGGGAACAAACGGAATTTTCCTTTTTCGGGACCTGTGTCCTGGTGTAAGTAACCCATTTGTCAGCTAGGGCCTATGGCTATTTTGAGGTGGGTCACCTAATGTGTCTGTTGTATCCAGCCAGGGGGTTGGGAGTCACTGTGGGCCCTTTTACCTTGCTCAGGTTTCCACTGTCCAAGTAGATTGGCTAAAAGTGGCCTCTACATCCCCCCCTGACAGATCGACAATGACAAATCCTTGGCATTTGAGTGGAGGTCTCATCTTCAGTAGCTGCTTCATGCTGAATGAGGGGTGTAGACATGTCCCTACCTGTGGGTCAACGTTGGTCAGTTGGGAATTTAATAGGAGTTATGGAAGGCTGAGGCTGCTGTGTCTAGAGTTGATAACATATGGGAGTTTCCTTGAGCAGACAGGATCATCCATCAGCTTGAAGTTACGGCAGTGAGGGAGTCTTGACACCAGGCGGGGAGACACCAGGGTCTTGAATCTTGAGAGCTGCCGGTGAGAAGATTTTTAGATGTCTGGCTTAAAGCATCATCGGATGGTGTGGGAACAGGCAGCAGGAATCAGATGGGTTTTCTGGTTTGTAATTTACATGTCTCTGCTGATCCTTTTGAATGGCCCTTAGAGCCATAGGCACAAAGATCGTCTATACATGAGTTTTGTAGCAGTTTCTTCGAAGCTGACCTCAAGCTGTCCAGCATCAGTTTTTAGGGCTTCTCTTCCAGGAGGCCTCCTTAACGAGGACAATGACAACTACTGATGCTGATGTAAAATTTGCTACACACACAGCCCAGCCATTGTGCTTTACACACCTGAATTCAGTTAACCCGAAAAAGGCCCTGAACGGTATATACCAATAAGCACAGTGTCCTGGGGTCTAGTGACACCAAGACCATAGAAATAGGGTTGTTATTACAACAACTAGGGGTCAGACCCCATTTGTTCTAGTGTACCCTATCAGGAAAACAATCCGAATCCAACAAAAATTCTCCAAACTATCCCGATTAAAACTATCCCCTCTCGCCACATTAACGTTCTACTACTTTTCACAGAATCACTATCTGTGAAAAATTCATGAATTGCCACAACCCCTAACCTGAAGACATTTCGATGTTTTCATTCTTTCACATGTGACACTTTCCAATGGCATTTTAGCAGCTTTGGCAAGTCAGTAGCAACACAGGAACTGAAATGTCTGCTCAGATGGTCAGAGTAAGGAAACCCAGAGAGTTAGTATAAGCACATTATATGACTGATCAGTAATCGTCAGTGATATTTAATTTGCATTTTAGGAACTGCCAAAAAACTAGGCAATGTAAGGGCCATCTCAATTTTGTCAAATGCATATGATTACTTTTTAAAATACTTTTGTGAATTTTTGAAATCTGAAAGAGAAAAGTTATGTTCAGCATATATGAACTAGCCCATTTTCACCTACAGACACTTTTACTAACAGCAAACCTAGTCTCCATCAGCCATGGAATTGCTGGAACGTCCTGAAAAGAGACTCGGCTCTTTAAGATGAGAAATATACTGCTGGGTTGACAGGTCGGTTCTATAACATGATCTTTATGCAGATCAAATACAGTTGTTCTTGACCATGACTATACAAAACTCAAGGGTTCTGGGACAAAGGGTTTCTCTTAGTACTTATCAAACCAGCTCACAGTCCTGAATAGGTTTCCTGGATACCAATCAGGAAGCCCTGGGCATCTGCCCCCAGCATGCAGCCAGCTCAGCGGAGTCTGGACCACCGTGAATTAGAAGCCAGTCTCAGGTGCTTTGGGGGAAGGCAAGACAATTGTCTGAGTTTGATCACTTCTGAATGGGCTAACTATGGAAGACCCACCAGTGACTAGAGCCATGGCAGCCTTTTGCAAGGAACTTCCTTAGGTAGCCAATGTGTCTCCCTAAGCAATATTGTCACAGATATAAAATCCAGCCTTCCCCTAATTCAGACAGCTTGCTGTCTCCTAAGAGTGTTATTTCCCATGGAAGAATCTGGATCCTTGTCTTTACTGAATAGAAGAGGTAAACAGAGGTGGGACAGATGGTGGAACGTATATACTTTATTACTTGCTTCAAGGCTGTTTCTCTACGACTGTAACTAAAAGAATGGTCAGAGGAACTGCCTCTGAATTAATAGATTTGGACCCAGAGTCCTTTTTAAAAATGTATCCATGCTACGATGCTCTTGGTAGCAGAAATGGGCTTAGAGCCCAGCTTTCTAGCACTTTGACGGTGGTCTTTCTGGCATAACTGTGATGCTTCTATGTGCACGCACATTCAAACCGCCTGGCAGTTTAAAACAAACAAAACATTGTTTTGATTCGGTGGGGCTAAGCTGGAGACCCAGCCAGTGGTCATTTTAATAATACCCCCAGGTGCTTCTAATATGGAGCCAGATTTGAGAAGCAGAGTTCCGACAGATTTTGTTCAAATACATGAGTTTAAATACATGTCAGCAGGTAGAGCTGATGTCTTTAACAGGTAAAATTCTGTGAGAAGCTCAACCAACACTTTGATAATTGATGTTAATACGAAAATGCTTTGTAAATTACAAAGTGTTAAACAAATATGAGGTGTTTTATTATCACTAACAAATGCTTCCTGAGAGCTTCTAAGTTGGTCGTTCCGAAGCAGTAGGCTTGGTCTTTCCCCTTAAGGGACTGCAGCCTCATGGGCTATAGATGGTCATTTGTTTCCAGTAAATGTGTCTTACAAAAAGCCGCAGTAATTGCGGTCACCCTGCAGGCCAGACAACGTGATACAGTGTTAGAAGCCGCAGGGCAGCCGGGGGGTAATGAACAGCAGCAAGTATGACACAAGGTAAAGCCAGGTTGCCTGCTCCAATTTTCAAGGGTTCTCACACAGAGACAAGCTAAGGAACGAGCTAACCAGAGGTGACTTGCGAATTTCAAGTAGAGCTATCGCAGTCCCGTGCAGCTGTCCCGGGTTGAAGAGACCGTGGAAACTCTAAGATGATCCCCATTAATTGACTTCATTCTGTGACTGGGAACCATTTGAAGGGGCCAATGTGCCCCCAAACAGCACGAATGACCACCTGCAGCACCGGGGTCAATGAAAGAAGAGAAATGGTGGGCAAGCAACATCTGCACCTGGAGGTACACCCTTTCATTTGGAAATTGAATCTGAGCTTGATAAAGAGTAAAGTTAATCTTCACTGTTATCGGACCTGTGGCGGCTGGGGTCAGAGTTATCTGCATTTTACAGATAAATGCACCATCCCGTGGTGGGCTATCCTGCACATTTTCCCAAAGTTTTCTCCTACGTTATTTCACATGCGCTCAGAGATAGTGTAGGCAGGATACGTCTTATCTCAGTTTTAGAACTGACCACCCTGACACAGAGAGGTTAGGAGCCTTGTCCAAGATTACACACAGCGATCGGGTCAGAGCTGGGACAGGAGCCCCGCAGCCTCACCCCTCCTGCAGTGCCTCCACTGCCCTGGGGTGGCCCGGGCTTCATAGTACAGAGTCACGGAAAGGCCCATTAAAAATAGCAAGGACTTCTAAAACACCAAGATTTGATTTGTGAACATATTTATAGGTAAACTAGCACATATGTTGTAGTAATCCTCTATTAGATCCTCTCCAGCTTCCCATTTACCCTCACTTCTCTTTCTGGAACAGTTATCACCCATGTTTCTAGGAAATCATTCACATTCCCTCCTTCTTGATGCTCAAGATTTTCTGAGGAGGTGAATTTAAAGAACCTGAAAACTTGCCCTGCTGTTTTGTTTTCTCCTAGTGTTTAAATGTATCGTTAAGTTCAGAGAAACCATTTTCTCCCGGTTGTAGACCTCGGAGTCTTACAAGGGGCAGAGCACTTTCGATCTCGGAGCTCCCAACAGCACTCTGTTCGGATAAAGCCCAGATGCCTAGATGTGGCCCAGAGCGCCATCCATTTACGTTCGTGCCCATCAGGTAAGAATGTCAGCGGGAGCCAGAGGGACGAGGGCTCGCTTTCTGCCCTGAGATTCTCCAGGCAAGTCACGACCGGCATCTCGGGGCCCGGCGTGCCTCATGGCTCAGCTGTGACGGGAGAACGCACGCAGCGAAACCACGGGCTGTCCGGACGCGTTAGAGACACCGGTGAGACGCCCGAAGTGTGCGGTTGCCAGGGCTGCTCTAGTAGTCGCCCTCTGCCTCAGTGAGGCCCCCACATACCCTCCTCTCTCCTACCTGCTATTTTTAGTGGAGCTGTTCTCTTCGTTGAAATTCTCAACTCCTCTGTTAAAGCAATTTAGGGTGCAGCCCTTGGAGTCGGACCACCAGCGTTCCAACTCTGATGTGTCATTTCAGGCAAGTGACTAAACCTCTCTGTGCCTCAGTCCCCTCACTGGGAAAACGGGAATGTGAAAAACAGTAGCTACGTGTATATTCTTGCAGTGAGGAATCTAAAAACAGTGAAGTGCTTAAAACGGTGACTAGTACAGAGGTGTTCAGTAAGTGTTAGCATTTATTAGTAATAATTCAAATTCTTCCCTTCTTCCAAAGTCCCAAAGTGCCTCAACCTCTCCAAAAAGCCTTGCCTGACTCTACATTTTAGCTTCTGTTTCATCTTCGGATCCCTGTAAATAGGGCAGTCCTGTTATAGTTTGTTATACTGCCTTATTTTACGCTTTGGCATTTAGTCACCGCATAACTTTAATCCTCAACTAGACTGTAAACTCTTTGAGGGTATAGAAAGTCATGTCTACTATCTACCTACCTGTTTACCCCCAGCCCCACACCACTCCAAAACGTGAGTGTGATTTTTCTACCATTGCCTGTCCTGCAGGCATGACACTGGAGAGCTCCCCTGCCCCTCCATTCAGCCTGCCTGTCTAGGGAGAGGCTGGCCCATCAATCACATCCCTGCGCAGGGTTTAAAACCAGCCCTATGGTACCTGAGATCCATCTAGAACCTTTCAACTAAATAGTATGCTTTGCCCTCTCTCAGTCTTTGATTCTTTACTACCTTTTATTACTTGAGGATGCATTTGTCATCCCACGAGATTCTAAACTTCTTTGAGGATAGGGGACAATTCCTATGCATCTTTGTGCCTGCGTTCCTTGCACCATGCCTCCAGGTGTGCAGTAAATATTTGCAAATGCAGTGGGATAATAATGTGGTGGATTAAGGATGTGACTCTGCTCCTGCTAACCCCTTCTATCATCTAGCCCTCCCACAGTCAGCAAAGATATTCATTGCCTAAGCGTTAAGTCACTGTAGCAGAAAAGCAGAAATCAAGTTCATTCTTAGCTCTTGACTTTCAATAGTTTAAGCCATTTAGGATTCAGAGCATAAAATTTATGCCATAAACAAAAGATTTGAAAGAATACATAATTAGAGCCAGTTTTCTCTAGTTTCTCTTGGGTCCTTCCAAACTAGATCAAGATTCCAAAGGCTGGATTCCGGAAAGAAGAGAGAATTGCAAGACTCTGGGAAATGGGAAGGGGGAGAGGACATTGCTCTATGAGTGCCAAGAATGGCTGGAGGTCTGGGTGACAGGAACACCAGGTGGGTTTGGCAGACAGAAGAAGAGAAGCACCTGTGGTTCACTCACTCGGCTTGGGATGCTCTCTTGAGGTGTGAGCTGATTGTTAAATTTTCAGGAACTTTGCAGGCCAACTATTAAATGGTTGGTAGCTTGAAACTGGCCATGGTGAGAGTATTTACACCATGGAAATCAGTATAAGTTACCAGGGCTTCCACCCACCACTCCAGAGAACTAGTTATTAAACATTTCCCAGCACACCACAGTTCTTCCTCCATACTCTCACAATTGTAGGTCAATCTAAAAGTCAAGAGTTTAATTTTAATGACTAGTAAATTTTGTTCTCTGTATAGCCCATTGGTGTACCAAAATTATGGACTTCCTTATTTTACATGGAGTTAATAATTGCCTCATCATTATCAGGCTGACACCGCCTGAACCTAATGGACAAGCCAAGAAAAATGTGACAACCAATAATTATGCACTTACAAAGTATTTTTGCCAAGCAAATGAATCTGAATCCATTTAAGTTTCTACAGCTAAATATCAGTTTATGGGTAATATGAAGAATAGACAGCTCAATAGCACTAGAAAGCTAGATAGCACAAGAAAGCAATCAACAAAATCCAGCATGCAAAAACATTCTACAGAACCAACAACTCACTTTCCCCAGCAAATCAATGGCATAAATGGGGAGTCGGGGGAAGGAGATGGTTAGGGGATTATTACAGAAAAAACCAGACTTAAGAGTCATAGCTACCAATTTCCGCCTATGGACCTTGTTTGGGTGCAAACTCAAATCAAGGGACAATAAAAAACAATAAAAAAGTATGCTTAAGGGATACCTGCATCCCTATGTTTATAACAGCATTATTTACAATAGCCAAGATATGGAAGCAACAGTGTCCATTGATTGATGAATGGATAAAGAAGATGTGATATAAATATTTATATACATAAATGTATTGATAGATTTTTTTCCTTCTTAGATTTTAGGATCTTCTTTTTATCTCTGTTTTTAAAAAATTCTCCACGTATACTGTAGATTGATATCTTTCTATTTATTGTGCTGGGCCCTTGTGAAACATGTGTCTAGATCTGGGAAATTTTTCTGGTTTTGTTATAATCTTATATTTTCTCTGGGCTCTTTTCCTGTGACTCTTATTCACTGGATGTTAGACCTATTAATCCTAATCTAAAGGTCTTATTTGGAGAAATGCTATTTGGAATGATACAGGAAGGAAGTCAGGAAAGGTTGAATGAGCTAATCTGACCCAGCTGAAGAAGGGTGTAAAAGAAGTTTAGACGGAAGTGTCCTAGACACTCCTGAAACCAGTGGTTTGACAAAGACACCAGGGAATCCTTGAGTCAAAGCCTGCTGACAAAGGAATCCTGTGCCTTAGGAATGGGTTGGCCTTATTATTTCTGCTGCACTCAATCATTGGTGGTAATCTAAAACCAAGCACGGACTGCACACCGTGAAGAATTTCGAAGCAATGCACCCAGGGTCCTGGTTATTTACCTTCCGGTTAGGTCTGCGGTGCCAACACCATGGCCGCTACTGTAAAGTAGGTTCTATCATCACTGTGATGTTGAATGTGTTAGTCTAGTACTGTTCCTGGAACAGTGTCAGACACCTTTCAAGCATTAACTGTGGTTAATTAACTACTGTTAAGGAGTGACAAGAAGATGCCTGCAAGGGTATGTGATTAGCCAAAGGAATTGTTATAAACTTTATGCTCTAAACTTTAGGATCTATTTATTTCTACTTTAAGCAGGATTCCAATAGGTTTAGTTAACTAGAGTACGTGCCAAAGCCAGGTTAGAAATGACAGTGTAAAAAGAGACTGGAAGCTCGTTATTATTCGAAGAATGAGAAAGCTGGGAAAGGTGTGTCTGACAGCAGGGAAAGAGAAAAATAATAAAAAGCAAACACAACAAAAGCAGATATTTTTATGATTTTCAGCATTAGGAAACTGAGCCCCAGCAACTTCAATGGGCATGCGTGCTTCATGGTATTTCAAAAACATTAAAAATCAATGTTCACAATAAATGACTCTGGTATCAAAAAACATTTTACCGGCAATTTGAGGAAGCAAGAAAAGTATGAAATGCATTTGAGAATGATTTCCACCCAGAATAGTTAAAACCGTAGAGGAGCTCCACAGAAAGACTAAATCCTCCAGGATTCCGGACAGCTGATAGTTTTATTGATCTAATTAAATATATGGCTTTTTTTGTTTTCCTACACACAATTGCATATCATTTCATTTTTTTTTGAAGATTTTATTTATTTATTTGACAGAGAGAGATAGCCAGCGAGAGAGGGAACACAAGCAGGGGGAGTGGGAGAGGAAGAAGCAGGCTCCTAGCAGAGGAGCCTGATATGGGGCTCGATCCTAGAACGCCGGGATCACGCCCTGAGCTGAAGACAGACGCTTAACGACTGCGCCACCCAGGCGCTCCTGCATATCATTTCTTACTATCACTTGACAATGAACAATCCTTACTCTTCTCATTTTACACCCTGATTTTATATCAAGATCCCCATACCTTGTGTGGCATTCCTCATCACTGCCTAGGTTCACTTGCTTGCTAAGCAAACATAAAATCTCTATGATAAATCATGAATACCAGGAGAACTTACGAGTCATTTAAATTAAGCTCCTGAGCTGGGCCTGGCCGTCCCATGGCTGTCACAGAGAGGACACTCCAGTGTCCAGCACAGGCTGCCTGTCTCAACACTGGCTGCCTGTCTCAACACTGTCTGCCCCTCAACAGCAGGCTTCGTTGTTTCTACCCAGCGCTCCTTTTTCCACGTTCCTGTTCTCACTCAGGAACCACAGTCACGCAGTGCTTCCACAAACACTGCGCTAACAACCAAACCTCTGGCGTGGGATAGGTCACCAGCTACTTGGAAGAATAACAAAAAAACCCTGATACCAGCTCATCTTCTAACCTCCCAGGAAGACTGTCGGGAGCCTGAGAAGCTGCTTACGTAGAGCCGCAGACCTCCGCTGTGAAAGAGGCGGCTTTCAGCGGGCACAGTGGGACAGCAGCCGTGCACAAGAAGCAAAACATATAGGATGGCAGAGAGAAGGGGCTGAGAGAGACACACCTAGGCAGAGACAGACAGACAGCACACCAGCATGCACACAGTTCCCTGTCTTGGTCACTTGAGGCTGCCGAAACAAAAATACCATAGACTGGGTGATTAAAGCACTCAGAAATTGATTTCTCACCGTTCTTTAAGCGAGGAAATCCAAGGTGAAGGATCAGGCCGATTCCCTGTCTGGTGAGAGCCCACTTACTGGTTCATAGACAGCCAGTCTTCTTTGTCCTCACATGGACAAAGAAACTTCTCTGGGGTCTCTTTATAAGGGCACGAAGCCCATCCATGAAGGCTCTGCCCTCATGACCTAATCACCCCCAAAGACCGCACCTCCAAATACTACCATATTAGTGCTGCGGGGGTTAGATTTCAACACATGAATTTGCGCGTGACAAATAAAAAAGGAAAGCTCATTTAGAATGGAGCCCGGAGGCCAGCAGGGGGAGCTCTCGTGCCCTACCACTCCTAGTCAGTTGCAGACCCAAGCGGAAGAGACTGGATCTTGCCTGTGGCTGCAACTTCTTTACTACCCCAGCAGCAGGAAAAGAAGCGCCCCACCCCCACCCTGTAACAGTCCGGCCGATGAGATACCGTCACAATTCAGACAATGAAAAGCCACTATACTTCAAACTGCCAGCTTCCTCCAACCGACTTTTTGTTTATAAAAGCCTTCCCAATCTCTCACCCTTTCCTCCGTACAAGAGTGTTCCTTCCTCTCCTTTGTTCTGCAGACATGCCTATGGTTCTGCCATAGCTTGCTTGTCCAAAATCGCAATTCTCTACTGTTTCCAAATAATCCCATTTTTGCTGGTAAAAATAACTGGCAGTTTTATTTTTAAGATTAACCGGGGGGGGGGGGACACAAACATTCAGCTTATAGCCTATCTAGAACATATTTCAACATTAGGAACAAAAGCAGAATCTGTCTCATTTTCCCGCTAATTTGTGAGCTCCTTGGGGCAGAACTGTTGTTTGTTTGCATCTACACGAAGTAAAATTCAGGAGGAGGGTAACACTGTCATGCTAAGCAAGCAGTGCTTCATTCCTGCTTGGTAACACAGAACATGTCCTAAAAGAAATCTGTTCCCAACACTATTACTAGAATTAAAATAGCTGTTAATTTTGCCCAGGCTTAATTTTCCCCAGTTCCTGGCTGTTACCTCCTTTTAAGTCATCTGTTGTTTTGGTTTGTTGTCGTTTTGTTTTTGTTTTGATTTGGAAAAGGGCTCAAAGGGCTGTGCTAGATTCCATACATCCCAATGGACAGCCAACTGTTTTAATTGTATTGAATTGTCACTTCTTTCTCATCTATTCTCACACACAGCCTTCGAAAGTCATGTTTTTCAATGAGTAGTATTTCCCCTTTCCCTTTCATTCTAGATGGCATCAGCCCATTTTGAAATATACAGGTAAAAAAATAACTGAAACGCACAAGGAAAATTAGGCAGAATTTGAGCCTGCCAGGTCAGATTGTTACCTTTTTGGCTTTTTTCTATTCCTTTTTTCCCCCCTCATTTTTGTATTTTTACAAGTCTTGAAAATTAAATGTGCTGCAACTCCTCAGGAATGAGTAAATTCAAGACAATAGTTGAGTCACAATCTTTAGAAACTAAAATTTATCTGAATTTAAAACCAAACTGTTTTGTTTTTTTCCCCAACATATTGGTCAGATATGAAAAAGCATTCCGGCATTCCGGCTTCTGAGCACAAACAACATGTTGGCGAATTTGTATTGATTTTACCTGCCAATCTAGATGCAATCACACTTTTTAAAGCAGATTCCTGTAATTTGCTTTTCTATAAAATGTCACCAACGCATTAAATACTTTGAAAACAGTCTTTGTAAATCAATCTGCACTTATTAGATTTGTTTAAACGATAGCATTAGAATTCCATGCCGAGATTTAATTTGGTTTTAAAATAACTCCCTACATGCAGAACATTTCCAAGGGCGGAGAGGCTAGTTCCCAATTACTTTCATGCCGTCAGTGCTAAATGTGTTTAATGACTCACTTACCTACAAGCTGCGGGTTCTCTGAAGAGCTCCCTGTTCAGCGAGATGCACACGTTTTACCTCAGGCTATTTCAGATTTTCTAAAAGGGGAGAATGCAGAACCAGAGCCAAATAAAAACTAAAGGTCTTACCTTGTTCATGTCAAAGGTATTATAGACTTGATCAACGTGTTGACTGGCCTTTGGATTCAGACCCTGCAGACCCAAGAGTGTCTTAAATTCATGCAGTGTCTGTAGGCCTGATGGATATTCCCTCATAAATTTTCTGTACCACACATAGGTCTCTTTAGCAGGAACTGCTGTCTGACCACCAGCTACGGATTCGCTATTTCCCATCGTGATTCA
This sequence comes from Ursus maritimus, assembly GCF_017311325.1. Taxonomy (NCBI): domain Eukaryota; kingdom Metazoa; phylum Chordata; class Mammalia; order Carnivora; family Ursidae; genus Ursus; species Ursus maritimus. Next base: position 53,433,603 of record NW_024426552.1, read on the forward strand.
CGGTCTCCAGCTTTCTCTCAGGTTGTTTTCATGTAAGGTCCCTACCGATTTAGTTCCTCGCTCTTCACTAAAACTAGAGGCTAACATATGCCTTTAGAGAGCTACTCTAAACCTCTTACAGCCATAGGCTAAATAAGAACAGAAAGCCAGTGAGATTAACTCATCTGTACAGTTTTAGGACTAGGTCATTTATCGCTAACTGATGGGATTGCGTTTACTGCCATTCAGAGAGAGAGTTTTCTGTGAAGGGCAGAGGCAACATTTTAGAAAGAGTGTTCTTTGCCATACTGTCAGCCATAAATTATGCCTGCATAGTGGAGTGGGGTCTCATGGAAGGAACTCTGAGTTGGAATCAGGAAGCCTGGGCTCGAGGCCTTGTTTGCACTCACTGCACTGAAACATTACAGGCTCAGCGGTCCCAGCTGTAAAACAGTAACAAGAATATTTGCGTTTTCATACCTAAATATTATGAAGATAAACTCAGATTAAAAAAAAAATCTTAAACCACAGAAAAATTATACATTCTGAGGGAAATGGGTAGAGAGAACCATATGAGCAGTAGTAAAAACGTTGTGGTGCGGCAGGCAGAAAAGGGCAGTTTGCAGATAAAGGGACATATTAAGCTGTGTCTTCAGGCATTGTTTTTTTTTTCTTCTTTTTTCTTTTTCCTGTTCCTGTCTTTTCTGTTTCTCAAGTCTGCTTCTACCTCTGCCTGCTAGTTTTGTCCCACTCCACTTCCCAAGCTCATCTTGTCTGAGTCAAGTCCCAATTACAAAGGAGTTGAAAACTGAGTGAATAAGCCTCAGAACTATATCCATGGTCCAGAAATGGAAATGAACTGCCCTGTGTGGTCCTCAAGCCATCTTGGGGCCAACCACACATAGGAGTAACAGAATTCCATTATTTCAACCTGGGGTCATCTGGTCCCAAGCATGGTTCTCCTCTCCTAACCTTACTCCATTTTTCCCCAATCCTCGTACTGACTCAGTTCCTAAGTCTGGTTTCTGCCTTAGTCCCTGTTCCTTAGTCCTAACTGATTACCTACTTCCAGTTCCCAAGAACTGGAGCCCTTGGGGCCTAAACGAAGTGCCTTGACACGAGGTGGCAGTTGTTAGGGTATATAGGATTAATTTTGTTTCAAACATACCAATGTAGACTTTAAACAGAAAGATTTTGAAATCCATAATTACAGTTAACTACCAGGTATTCAATAAGGTTATAGAAATGTGGAACTCATTCATTTGGAAGTATTACTTGAAACAATTAGAGTAGATGAGATTCCTTCTGTGGAGGACAAAGAAAGAAGATGAGCTAATGAGGACTCAGTCCTGATAGGAAATACGAGGAATACCCTGTAAGGATCCTCAAAGACCATTCTCTGGGGAGTCCCCGTGCAGACTCTTTCTAAGTGTCTGCCAGAAGGATGCTCAGAGGCACTGACTTCCTATTACCGTTAACATTTATTAATCACCAATTTTTAGATTAAGAAAAGAATGGCTAGTAATGATGGAAGAGAAAGGTAATGAAAGTTTTCAAGGGGCCAAGGAAATCCTTTGTGGAAGGAAGATTTTTGGATTAATCAAGAATACAAGGACCAGAGCTCCAGAAACTGTTTCTTCATGTAAACAATGCTTTTTTAAAAATCTGCATAATGATTACTTGCTGATACAGAAAAAGATTTAAAACTGTTACAAATAGTATAAGGATTCTTATATTGGATACAATATTGATATCCCAAACTCAGGAATCCTGCTATATAAAACATTAACCTGCGATAAGACAATGGAAAAAAGACTTCATTTCTAAAAGGTCAAAGAATATATCTAAATTACAATAAATTTAACTAGAATGTGCTGGATGTTTTCAAAGAAAAATTTTAAGTGCTAATACATACAGGGCACCCATAAAGACCTGAACATACAGAAAGCCATATTTTGCTCTTGATATAAAAAAGGTACTTGATATAAAAGACTTGATATCAAAAAAAGGCAATTCTACCTTAATCTATTACACTACCACACACCGAACAAAATGCAAATAAAGTTTGAAGGGTAGGTGTTGACTAAAAAGGCTAATTCTAAGTGTGGATAAGAATTAAACATGCAAAGATACAAAAGAAAATTCTGAAAATATAAAATTATTGACTACCCCTACCAAAACAACATGGGACCAACATGAGAAAAGTTGGATCAATGAAAAGTAATAGAATTTTTTTTTTTTTAGAACTTGGCCCAAAAGCAAATCGGAATTTAACATGTTGTAAAAGTGGCCCTGCAGCTCAGTGGGGAAGAGACTGGTTATTCGATGAATAGTTATGGGACAACACTGTTATCTATCTGGAAGCACAAACAGATTTTTAGCTTACTCCCTTCACAAAAATAAATTCTAGATGAAGCAAAGATTTGACAATATAATGACTGAAATCATTATAACAAAGTAAAATTTCTTTATACTTTTAGAATTAGAATGTCCTCTCTAAATATGACTCAAAACCAGGAGGTATAAAGAAAAGGAAATAAATACCCCCCAATTATTTAATCCCATATGGCTCAAAACACCATAAAATTTTTTTTAGGAAAAAATAGTTGTAACACATATAACAAAGATAATTTCCTTAATATAAAAATAGTTCCTAAAAATCAGTAAGAAAATACTTACCACCAGGTCACATGGCTGGCTCAGTTGGTTAGACATCTGCCTTCGGCTCAGGTCATAATTCCAGGGTCCTGGGTTCGGGTCTCGAGTTGAGCTCCCTGCCCAGCTGGGAGTCTGTTCCTCCCTCTCCCTCTGCACCCCCCCCAACTCGTGCTCTCTCACTCTCTCGCTCGCAATCTCAAATAAATAAAATCTTTAAAAATTTACTTACCACCAAATAGAAAAATGGGAAAAAAGCCAAATTTAAAAATTCAAATGAATTTTAAACATGAAAAGATGCTCAATCTTACACATAGCATAGGAAATATACATTACAGCTACAAGGGTATACCACTTCTCACCTACCTTGTCTGCAAGATAAAGAAAAGTTTGATAATTCACCGGGTAGGTGAAGGTGTGAGGAAACAGGCACTCATATGTTGCTGCGGGAATGTATATTAATAAAATTTTTATGTAGTACTCCTGGGCACTATTTATAATAAAATGTACATGCCCTCTGACCCGGCAATTCATCTTCTGAGATTTAACATATAACTGCACATGTGTGAAATAAACATATTTACAGAGATCTGTGCATATAAACCCAAAAGAATGGGAAAAAATCTAAGGGATCATCGATAAGAGAATAATTAAATAAATTCTAGTATATCCACAGAATAGAATAATAAGGAGCAGGGAAAGATAATGAGAGACTCTCCATGTACTGATCCTGATATGGAATGATCTTGAAGGTATATTAACTGTAAAAAGCAACAGAATCTTTTGGATGCCATTATGTTCGTATTATATCTGTAGAATGACTTCTATGGTTTTATGTACACTGATTGTTTTTGGATGGATTCGTGAGTAACTGGTGAAAGCACGCCTCTGGAGAGAAGTAATTAAGTGTCTAAAGACATATGCCATCTGACACGGTCTGAATTTTGTGTTGTGTGTATGTACATAAAATTAAAAATTATACAATTCCACAAACATTAAATGTTTTATTGCTTTTGTCCAAAATTCCAGCCATTTCTAAACAAAAATAGTTACAAGGAAAATATAAAAACAATTCTTACACATGTATAATATGTGTTCACGTGATACTGAGAAGATGTGTACTTTTACTACAACTCAACGACAGAACTATCACATCAATTATATCTTACAGTCTTTGAGGACCTGTATATTCTGCTTTACTGAGTATTGGCTGTCGTGGAGAGGGGCATATGGTCTTTCTGTTTTAACACGAGTTTTAAGAGGAGGCAATTCTGTAGTCCTTTGTACACTGATTTTGAAAACCACCGTTTTCTAGTTTTTATAGTCTTTTAAGTGAAAACAGAATTTAAGCCTGACATTTCCATCTAAGACTTAGTAGCTCACGTGGGAATTGGCGGACTCTAGAAACAGTTTCTGAAATAACAGAAGAGTGAGGGAACAGGACTGCGGATGTGTAAATTGTAAATCCGTCTCTATTGCTAAAGTACACAATTTTCTTAGGGTTAAACAGGACAAACCTTACAATAACGAGTACAAGAGGAAATACGTTTTGAAAAGAATCTTCCGTTGTCGTATTAGCATTTTTAAAAGGGAATATCTTTTCTGACTTTTAATTTTGAGAACTACTTTCTGTTTTGTTCTAAAGGGAGACGATGTCCTGCATCTGTAGCCACTTTATTTAAAGCACTCCGAAAAAGGGAATTATCTTCTTTAAGCAAAGCTTCTAAATACCTGTCAATCTGCTCCAGGTCTCCTGCTGGGCTACCCTGGGAGAGAGAATCAACAATCAGAGCAGGCCAAGGCGCAGCAGGCTGCACCCCTGTAATCTGGGGGGCCTTGAACAGTCTTCCCTACAGTTCCTGTAGCAGCAAAACCCACCTTGCCCTGGAATAATGCCTTTCATCATTTAAAATGTTTTCGCATTTAATCTCACTTTATGCTCGCCAGTGGTTAGGAACTTGGATCATTTTTTTTTCTTCCTCAGTGAAGGTTAGTTCAACTGGCTTTCCTTCTATTTAATTACTTGTCATATTCCTAAAGCCACCCCGCCTCCACCTCGTCCTTCTCTGTTAGAGGCTCTCGTCTCCCCATTTTTTTAAATTTTATTTTTTTATTCTTTTAAAGATTTTATTTATTTATTTGTCAGAGACAGACAGCACGCACAAGTGGTCGGAGGGGAGGGGCAGAAGGAGAAGCAGGCTCCCGCTGAGAAGGGAGCCTGATGCGGGACTCGATCCCAGGACCCCTGGGATCGTGACCTGAGCCGAAGGTATGAGCCTAACCGACTGGGCCACCCAGGCGTTCCTCATCTTCCATTTTAAAAGTTCATGAATCTGGAGCACCTGGGTGGCTCAGTTGGTTCAATGGCTGCTTCCAGCTCAGGTCATGATTTGGGGTCCTGGGATGGAGCCCTATGTTGGGCTCCCTGCTCAGTGGGGAGTCTCTTCTCTCTCTCCTTCCGCAACGCTCCCCGCTCCTGCTCATTTTCTCTCAAATAAATAAATAAAATCTTTAAAATAAATAAAAGATCATGAATCTTTAGCCTTGGAGGCAAAACAGACAAGTGGGCAGATTTTGCCTTCTCTGCTGCTGCTCTTGCCTCTGCAGCATCTTTTCCCGGAGCCCTTGGCTTGCTGCCTTCATCTGTCTCCTTTTCTCTCTTTTCCCCCGATTCTCTGTCTGGGCAATTTCACACTCTCCTTCCCTGGGCTGCTTAATCCATGAACAGCTGGACAAATGCTCCCTCTTTACGGACTTCAATCTCCCTCTCTCAAGCCCAGCCATGGGCTCAACCTGCTCTCCAACTTGGAATGATGGATAAGAGAATTTTTGGAAAGGACCTCCCAGAAACAATTCCAGTTTATGACGGTTCCCGGTCAGTGGCACCATCGTCCTAGCTTCTCCATCGCTCATCTGGTTCCGTTAACTGTGCGTCTGCTTGGCTCCCTCTGCCCTGGGCCTCAGACAAGGCTGGACTGTACCGCGTCCCAGACAAGCTCACATGACAGTCATGTTCACCTAGCTTTTCAGATAGTCACTGGCCCTGAGGAATGCCCTGTGTGACCCCTTCCGACACCGACGGCTCTCCATCTGTTTGGCCGAGTCTAATCCTTTGGCTCTGCTCTCTGCCTGGCACACCAGACTTCCTTCTAGGACTCCAGGCTGGTTCTGTCCCCAGCCTCTTCATGTGCCTGCTCGGTCCATCTGCTTTGGGTCTACCTCGGCTCTCGTCTCTGCTCTACACCAGTGCATTTGCTCTGGCCATCAGAGGCAGTGGGAATAGAAATTTCAAGTCAAGGATGAGAGTAAATCTATTTGGGCAAGGAGTCCTTTGAGTACCTCTCCAATGATACCAGACAAAGCATTTCATATACTCTACGGGCTAAAGCCCCTTCGCCTCCTTACCAAACTTCCTGAATAAAGCAAATTAGTGGAATTCTTCTGGCTACTGTGCGGGAACCCAGGGGTTTGGCACAGAAGGAAGAGTAAATCATTATTCTTTCATGTCTTTCTCTTAGCCACACACAAATGTGCTCTAATGAAAACCAATAATTTTTATGAAGTTTTTCGATAGAGAGTAGTATTTGATATTTATGATACAGAATTTCTTTGGTCTCTCGAGTTTTTGTTAGTAAAACAACCATCATCGCTGAAACTGTACCATGGCATGGTGCAGGCCCCGTGTCAGACCTTTCACACATAAAAACATTTGCCACCCTTTACATCCACAAGAACTGCAAGAACTGTAGCCTACACCACCCAAGGCAGGGGGCGGGGGTGTCTCTTTGGCTGTATACTTAAATTCAGCAGAGATATTTTCTGAGTTTCATTTGTATTTAATAATGTAAGAGAAATCCCAAAGAAACCAAAAGATGTCTATTTTGTGAAGGAGGAATGGATTCACCTTGACATGTTCACAGCTAACTGGAACCCAGGTGGCCTGGCTTCAAAGCCCACGCTCATCGCGTACTATCCCGATGTGTTTGTGTTTCCTGGTCTCTCCCCATCCCTCTTCCTGGGCAAGGTAACCCTCCACTCAGTCAGGGTTCTCCGTGGGGCACTCAGCTCCTGCCCTCTCACCTTGCAGGGCCCAGGAAGGCCCTGTTTCCTGTCTCAGACTCAGGGCCTATGTCTGAGAACAAAATGCCACATGCTTCCTAGGCTCGCTGTTGGATTTCTCAATTTATTTTAGCATCTATGGAAAGGCTCTTCGACTATGGCTATACATATTTTAATATTTTATGTATTCTATCCAGCATTTCTATGTGCTGTAGAAAGAAGATGGACCTCTCCTCGTTAGCTCAATCCATCACAGGAGCCCTGTTCTTGATGCGTTCGTCTATCCAAACAAGAGGAACAGCACACTTACACGATGTTTCCTGACCTCACTAACCTCTTCTCAAAGATTAGAAGAGTCCATTTTTAATTATGTATGGAGATAAAAATTAAAATATTTTGTTGTCTGATAAAATTAGAAAAAACTTCCTACTGGCAATACACTATTGAGCAGACAGGGTTGCTCAAACTGTACCAACAGCACAAGCAAAGGTTCTGATATTTTGTAAGAGAGAAAAATAACAGACCTTTTAAAAATATTCTCATATATGCTTACGATTTCAATATCCTTATAGGGAGAGTAAGTGCTGGGTTAAGTGACCTGTCCGAAGCCCGTAAGGGGATGACGATGGCAGGAGAGGAAGCTAGCTCAGTGCTCTTTCCACAGAGTATATTCCTACTACTCCAAATTTTGTTACTTACCAGCTGGAGTTTCTGCAATAGTACTCTCAGTTTTACCCGAAGATTATTCAGTTTATCTTCAGTCATTTTTCTTTTTTTTTCACATTGTCCCAGAGATATTTCGTTAACCACTCCTCTTCGATTTGCATCATAGATAATGGACTGCATTTTTCTCTTTAGTTCTCTTTCATATTGGGCCATGTAAACATTCTGGATCTGGGAATGTTTTTAAAAACAGTTTTAGTGTATTTTTTAAGTATTACTTTCCCCCCAATATCAGAAAGAGATTTCATATTCCAATTCTACACAGATGTACCAAGCGTCACCTCTACCCCTGTGTACTATAGGTGGTCGAAATTTGAGACACAGTGACACCCTTAAGGAACTTGCCATCTGATGGAAGACAAAGAGAGACAAGGAAAAACGTCCAATACTCCAGTAACTATGAGGATGGGAGAGGCACACCAAGGGGAGCTTGGAGACGCTTGCTTTGAAATGGAAAAAGCATCCAGTCATGGTCGATTCTGTCTGCCCACCAGTGATACCAGAGTATGCAAGGCACAAAGTGGGCGCCTGGTAGTGCCCGTGAACCCTCTCCACAGCACCGGAACTCACAGGCAACGACAGAATGGCCGGCCACGCAAGGCTCTGCTGGCAGATGATGGTGTGTTATTTAGAACTCATGTCTGTAGCACAGAAGCTACAGTCAGAGGAATTCCTTTTCTGTCACACTCTTCACGTTCCTTGTCCTGACACAAAGAGTATGGTCGTTAACGTACACACATGACCCGGGTTAATTCAAGAGTCTTGGTTGTTACCCAAAGGTTCATGTTGTGGCTGAGGCGCTCACAGAGTAGAGAAGGAAATGGAGAGGCCAAATGCTCCAATTTCAAAATGACAAGAACTGATTGTGTCAACATTTGGAGAGGGCGGGGGATATTCTAAGAAAAGAAATACAGAGCAAATCCTGTTTTGATACACATTTGAAGATTTCTGCAATAAGGTGGTTTCTGTGTTCTGATACGACTGGGCTGAGAGGAAAACTATAAGGTGGTTTCGTTTGTCTTCTGGGTCTCCCCTTCCCCCGCCACGTCCTCCACCACACTCACTAATACCTGCAGGCCCCTCCCAGACAATGTCCACATCAGCCCCTTTAAGCACCTATTTCTCCTCTTTCTATAGAATCCTTTAAACAAACAAACAAAAACCCCTCAATATACTGAATTCTGTTTAACATTCACTAACCACCTCCTAAATTCAAGGCACTGAATTTTGGTATAGGTGATATGAAGATATGTAAGATCCAGTCTTTGGCCTCAAGAGACTGCCAGTCTATAGAATGAGATAACACAAGTATGCAAATATTGTGTCTTATGGGAGAAGGTGCATGGTGCCCCAAGTAAGGCACAGATTGCATTCGAGTTGAGAGGAAGGTATGGATTCCCCGTTAAAGATCATTAAGGTACTTAAAGTATTTGACATGGATTAATATCAGTAACTTACCCTCCAATTATTTATGCTTTTCTTTTTTTTAAACAAGATTTTTATTTATTTATTTACTTGAGAGAGAGAGAGAGCGTGCGCGCGCATAAGCAGGGGGAGGAGCAGAGCGAGAGGGAGAAGCAGACTCCCTGCTGAGCCTGGCCCCTGCGGGACTCTATCCCAGGACCCTGAGGTCATGACCTAGCTGAGGGCAGCTGCTTGACCGACTGAGCCATCCAGGTGCCCCTATTTATGCTTTTCATGTACTATTAATAAAGAGGAGTATTTGGGAGCAGGGACCCAAATACCACTCCACAGTGGCAAACACTCGCCTATTTGTGTGTGTTCACACACACACATACACACACACACAATGTATTCCATTAAAGGTGAGACTTAATTGTGAGATTTGTGGATTGCCATGTAAAGAAATCTTGGATTTTTAGAGTCTCAGACTGCCTGGACACTTGAGTGGGGGCACCAAAAATTAACGCGATGCTGAACTCCTTGGCCTGCCTCTGCCTGTTCTTACCTTATTTCCTAGTCTCCCGCCTCATTCTTCCAGGAAAACACCAAGCTCATTCCTGCCTCAGGCCCTTTGCTCTTGCTGCTTCCTCCGTTCAGTGACTTCAAGCCCCACCTCCACGAGGCTCACTGCTTGTCTCAGGTCTGTGCTGAAACATGGCTCAGGTATCCCCTTGTCACCATATCTGAAATAGGCTGTCCCTTCCCTACGCATCATCATGGTCTACCCCCTGGCCCTGCACAATTATGTTATGTTTATTTACGTGTTCAGTATCTACCATTACGTGATGTTACATTATGCTCTGTTATCTGTCTTTCCTCTAGAATGTGACCTCAATGTAAAAAAAAAAAACAAAAAACAGTTTTGTTCACCCCTGTATTTCCCATGCCTGCTGCACCATTGGCATGAAATGGTGGGGAGTTAGGAGAGCAGATGTGCAGCATTCACAGGAAGGGGATTTTAAGCACACAGGCCGATCCTGCCCTGAAATCCAGACTATGTTCTGAGATCTTGGAGGGAAACCCACTTTTGAACATCCTCAATTCAACCCACAAGACGACTTATGGAGGCTTTAGTCAACGCCAGGCAGTGCCATCCCCCATGGTCAGAAGGTGGAGTTGGGTAAATAATTCAGCTCAGCCAGAAAAAGGAGAACAGGGTCATAGATAGCTCCGACGTCACCAGTCATACAGAGTTCTTAGTATTCAGAGCTCTAGAATTTCACAGCTTTTGCCATCTGAACAAGAGCCAGGAAACACTTTTTGATAAAAGCAACAGTAGTAAGAAAACAAACAAAACAAGTAAAATTAAAAAGAAATCTGAAAAACAACATTAGTCAGAAAAACAACATTACTGCTTATCAGCAATATTGATAACATTTGATACTACTGATAACATTTGAATGGATGTGAAGGGCGTTAGGCTAAATGAATACAGCCAATCAGAAAGTGACACATACTATATGACTCCATTTCTATTAGCATGATTGAAATGACAAAATGATAGAGATGGAGAATAGATTAGCAATTGCCTAGAGTTGGGGTGCCTGTGTGTGTGCAGTGTGGCTATAAAGGAGAGAACCGGGAGGTGTCTGTGGTAATGGGAGCTCTGGATCCTGGTTTTGGTGGTGGTTACGCAAATCCACACATATGGATAAAATGAGACACATATTTCACCAACTTCCATTATTGTGGTTTTGATATTCTACTATAATCATATAATTACATAAGACATAGGCACTGGGAAAAATGGAAAGGTACCTGAGACCTCTCTACCATTTTGTGATTTCCTGTGTACCTAGAATTACTTCACATAAAAAGTTCAGAAGACAACACTGTTCATACAGTATGACATTAGGAATGTTCTATAGCACGCTACATTCAAGGTCATACTTAGTCTCTCCAAGTTCACGGTTTTGTAACCAAGCCAACTATACTTCCTTCAAACACTACCAGCCAGTTTCCTGATTTATTCTTCTGCCTTTCTCAGGCTAACATTTTCAGGGAGTCTCTATAAAAGGGAGCAATTCTGAGAACTTTCAAAGCTCGATGTAAAAGGACTTCTGGTTGTATTAACGTTTTAATTAAGAGGAGTAGAGAATTGTAACAAGATGAGAGGCTTAGTTCTGCTGGTTAAACCTACTCTTGTAGAGGTATTTGAGGCAGATCAAAAATGGAATTCTTTCCAAACTCCATTAATTCAGAACGGAATTAGGATTTGAAAGAAAGGATATTCAACCGAGATTTTAATTTTCTGCCTTGAATGTAAAAAGTCAGAGTTCTAGCAGCTCTGGAGCTCCAGAATCCTAACAAGTTAGCACCAAGGAAGGCTGGCCTACAAGATCCTTAGATTTCGTACTCTACTTATAGGTATGTGACATGTGATGTTTATGTGGGCTGGCAGTATAGCAGAAACAATAAACCTTGATTCAATGTACAAATGGTAGGGTCGAGATGCATTCAAGGTACCGACTGAATGCTAGCAGGATACAGAGTTTTATAAGAGAGAATTGCTAATTTCAAGGATCCTATAATCTAGTTAAGGAGAAAATAAAATACAAGAAACAACTACAATACAAGGCAGAAAATTTAATTAACACTAAAAAAGTTCTGAGGTTCTCTTAGAACATAGAAAGTCAAGATTAAGCTCACATGGTTAGATTGAGGAAGGCATGAAGTGGAAGGTGGCATTGACCAGACCCAACATCAGGTGGGCACGATTTCAGGAGGCCACCTGCAGACTAGGAGAGTAGACAAGAGTGTTCTGGGGGACAGCATGGGGAAAGGCTCAGAGGCAGGCCAGTCTAGTAGGCTGGAGTAATTCCATCTCAGATGGAGCAGATGGTTTGTGAGAGGAAAGAATAAAAGATGGTGGTTCAGGCCAAGTCGTATAGGACCACCTACGTGATCATAAATCAGCTACTACTACTAATAGTTATGGAAACCAAGGCAAGGTGACCAAAGACATCTGTGACTTATCAAGGGTCCTCTGTGCTTTCATGTAGCCGTCTTTATTAAAAGTATGCAGAATAAATCAAGTTAGCATAGATCTGTCCTCTACATGGATTTCAAAGAATGATTTTAATAGTTTTTATAACCATCCACTTAAAACTACCAATCAATAATAAAGTCCTCATGACCAAGCAGTATCATGTTGGGGAAGTCATGATCACAATTGTTTTGTATTTTGCTTGCAACATCTCTGTTTCAACAGGAAGTCATGGTCTCCTGACTGTTTATCTTGCTTTGATTCTTTGAATCTCACTTGCCCTAAACATTAAGAGGATTCTACTTATCATTTCTGCTAACACTGTTCACCTTGTGTAAATACTTACCTTATTCAGTCTGGTCTCCAAAACCCAACAACAACCTGGCTCCGTTACTGATCATATCGATACCAGAAAAATGTCATTTAGAAACAGACGTGAAGGACACACATAAGCCTGGATAAACTAAGATGTGTGACATCCTAATTCTTAGCAAATTTCTAAGTTTCATAGTGTTAAGTATTTAAGTCAGAGTTTCCTAACCAGTAAATGAAGATCTGTGGGAAGATCCAGGAGCCTTACTGGTAACTCTTGGAGCTGGCTGCCACACACTTCCAGTTGGGACAATTCCTGGTGAGATACCAAACAACCTGCCTGCCACACGCCCCCCCCCCCACCATTCCACTGTCAGTAGCCCCCATATGAGTCTCATCATGCAATGTCAAGGCCTCTAGTAAGTAAACAATAATTCTTTTACACCAAAAGGCTGAGAAGCTGTGGTATACATACTGCAAGTAACACATGGAGACTCTGTCACGTGATAAAGGAGGACAGTCTGGATAAGAAGATGGAGGACAGTGATGCAGAGAATGAGCTTGGAGTGGGACACATCTGGGTTCCAAGCCTGAATCTGTTACTTACTTGCATCATGACGCTGGACTATTACTTGCTGACTCTCTAGTTCCTCATTACAAACATAAAGATAGTGGCCTCTACCTGCCAGTGTTGTGAGGGTTAAGTGAGCTACTGGCTGATACAAAAGGCCTAGTTTAGTGCCTACATCTCCTGGCTCTTGATCAACCCCTGCTTGACATTCATGGACGAAAATAATATAGTGCTAGAAATAGGATCAAAAATATATTGAATTAAAACTTTGTCCTGTAATCTAGTTAGGAAATGTGGACAAAGCACGTCTTCAGGCTGAAAATGTTCAGTGAATCCTTTTCAACAGACATTATTCAGGGAATAAACTTGCTCTTCAGCTGAACAATGATGGGAAACCTCCATGTCCAGCTGTTTATCACAGTCCAGTAGGCACTTCACTCAGAAACATCAGAGGCAAATATATCAACAAGGATGTGAAATTTAGGCACATCCTACATTTCAAATACTTTGTGATGCAGCCTTTCTAGGAAGGAGTCTGGTTTAGGTTCTCATTTTCATTTCAAGTTTGCCTGGTATCATATGTCTTTGGGAACTTACTTCGTAATTCTATTTCACTTATGAAACAAGAATATCCGAATCTATTCCATTCCCTACAAAAGAGATGAAGCAGTGCTTTTGCTTCTATTTCTGCTTCTCATGAGTCCAGGGGTCGCCACGCACCGCCTAGTCTTGATAGGTTTGCATGTTAGTAAGACAGTGTTTCAGAATACGGCTGTAAGCATAAGTACTTTCAGTAGTATTCATTGTTTTTATAACTACTTTGACAATGGAAAAATCATAAACTTAAAAAACTGTTGACAGGATACTAAAAAAACAAAAAACTAACCAAAAAAACCCCCAGAGATATCAAATTGTCCAAAATAATTAAAAACTTTAATCTGCAAATGATTTCTGGTTTAGTCCAGTGTCTCAAGGACTTAATCTCTTTCTTAAAGATACTGAACATCATGTATTCTCTTCAAAATATAGTCTGACTCCCAGTGTTTCGTAAGCTTTCTGCTGTGGAAACATTTGCATTTTAAAATTCAAAAAGATGTTGCTTTGTGACATCTGATATGCTACGCATTAATCTTAGTCTTGATAAGAGAATGCAAATTTGATTTCCTTCCAAAGCTAACATTTGGAAATGTCTATTATTTCTCCTTTGGTGTATGGGATCATTTAGAATATAAATGACTACATTTATAAAAAAAAGGAAAAAAAAGCTTACCTGGTTGAGGACCATTCTCAGCTTTTTGTTTCTCTGCTCTGGGCATTGCTCCAGCTGTTTTTGTAAATGATAATAGAACAGGATATTAACTTTTAGAGAATGAGCTGTCTACAACAGAGCTGTAACATGCAAGGATCTAGTATAAAAAAACAAAACAAAACCATCAAAGCCTAGAACAGGCCAACACTGGTACTGTGGGTCGTTTTTAAGACCTGGGTCTAATTAAATTAACTAAAGTATACCTCACCTTATTCCAAAAAAAGATTAAGGCGATTTACATAATTCATAAACAACATGGTTCAACAATGGCAGAAAGAAAAAAAGGTGAAGGAAAAGGAAATGACAAAGATTATTCAAGAGGATGTCAAGAAGGTAGTTGGAGCCTGGATCGCTGGAATGGGAACACCACAGAAACAGACTGGGGAGTCACTGGCAAATGGGAGAGTATTTAAAGTCACAGACTCACAGAGGTCACCTAGAAACAGAGAGAAGAAAATGGCCCAGGAATGGGCCTTCAGACGTGCCAACATTTGGAAACCGAACAGGGAAGGAATTGAGTTACCAGCAGGAAAGACAGGAGGAAGAAAAGCAAGAAAATGGGAAGTGTATTGTCAGGGAAGCGATACAAAGAAAGTGGTTCAGGAAGGAAAAAGTGGTCAACTGAGTTGGTCTCTCTGAGGTCAGGTAAGTTAAGAAGTGACCACTGCATTTGTCAGCCTTAGTGGTCAGTGGTGCCCTCACAAGACAGTCCCAGTGAAGTAACAGAGTTGGAACCCTGGTTGGGGGCCGGGGGGTGCGGTGAGGGTAGAAGGTGAGGGAGCAAAAACAATAATTACACATTAGAAAATTAAGGATTTCTTCCCAGGATCAGATTAAGGCATAAGGCACCTCTGTCAGATTATTTACTTGGTGCTCTTTTCACGACTAGCCCTTCCATGTACATCCATCATTCCCACAAGCAGTCGTGAGCATGTAGGCAGAGAAAGCACCCTCCCACCCTCCTGTACCCCGGGGTTCTTCCGGGCTCCAGGGAGCAGCTTCTGGCAGCCTCAGGCCCGCATAGCTCACTGAGCTTCACCACAGCCTGCAGTGACTTAGCGGCTTGGGGACAACCCACTGTGAGCCCAGGTAGCTGAACAAAGTTTTCCTTCTAATCATATATGGTACTGTCCCTGAAAGGACATTTGATAAACTGAATTTTCTTCATCCGTCCCTGTGATGTGTTAGTGATTTTAATAAGACTAGTGCTCTGGGCACCTGACATGGCTGACCCACCCATTCCTCACCTCAGCCCCTCATAAAGGGTAGCTGAGAAAATGTACCCAAGCAATAGAAACTCTAGTTTTGGTGTCATGAAGGGAAGTCAGGGACCACGTCCTGTTTCTCTTCATCTCTACGACTTTCTGTTCTCAGTCTGTAAGATCTTCCCAAAGTTTATCTGAACCTTGGCCATACTGGTTTTAAATGCAGTTTTCATTCTGAGTCAACCATTTGGTTTAAAGATCCCCATCTGCATTCACTTAAACCATCCTAGGTCCTCTTCCCGGTAACACTTTACAGTGTGTCTTCCATTAAGTTCGGGCTCTCCTGTCATTCCCTCAAAGTTCTAATCAAGCCGGCTTACCTCAAAACTTACTGCAAGTTCCTCCACAGATGTGTAGCCAAATTCGGACGGTAGCTGATACTCAGGAAAAAAGTACAGAAGAATCTCCCTAGGAATATGAGCACAGCAGAGACGGTGATATACTGGGAACGGGGACGCAGCACTCACCTGTCGGAACTGCTGGGGGCTACACATCCTGGCAAAGACGCACATTCACGCCCACCAAACTGTTTTTATCACGGGCACCAAACTCTTCCCCAAAAGCATAGACTGGGGGAGGGGAAGTGGGCGTGGCTATAAAAAGGCAACAGGAGGACTCCTCACCGTGATACTGCTGTTCTGTACCTGGACTGTGTCACTGCCAACAGCCTGCGATAGTGTCACCACTGGGAAAAAGTAGGTAAAGGGTACAGGGGATCTCTCTATATGATTTCTTATAACATCTTGTGAACCTACACTTATCTTAAAATTAAAAGTTTATTTAAAAAAGAAAGGGAAAAAGAGAGAAGGGAGGGAGGGAGGGAAGAGGAAGGGAAGGGAGGGGAAGGGGAAGGGAAGGAAGAGTAAGTGAGAGAGAGAAAGAGAGTGAGAGAAAGGAAGGAAGGAAGGAGGGAAGGCAGGCAGGCAGAAAGCAGCCTCCCAACACCCATCAATAATCGAGCAGCCCAGGAAAGTGCTGCACCCTACTTGAGCGTTCTCCTTGCAGAAAACTTAGCCTTGCAAAATTCCCGGAGGAGAGCCATTGTCTCCGCACAAACCCAGAGACCTTAATTCTCCAGAGTAATTCCTTTCATCCGGGGAGGCTCTGCGGCTGCTCTTAGAAATCATATATGGACCCTGCTCTTCCCAAACAGTGATTGGCCATTGTTCTGACAGGTGCTTCATTTTGCCAAGAGGCAGGAGCGCCTCACCCCTGTAGTGTGACAGCTTTTCTAGGATTAGTCACCCAGATGATACATATTTCATTCCTGGGAGAATATGAAATCTAGAAATTTATAGCTACTCTACCTTAAAAGTGTATAGAGTGTTTTTGTGTTGAAGGGTTCTAAGAACCTCATGTATATTAGCCAAGGGATTTACAAAACTTTTCAACTATAAAATAATACGGCACACAAAAGATAAAATAGCTGTTTCTTACATAATTTACATTCCTAGTTTTTTTTTAAATATGTTTTAATATTCATTTATAGTTTTAAGGAAATTCAATCCAAACGTTAAAAATCCTCAGCACTGCACATCAGATATCACTCTCACACACACACACACACACACACACACACACACACACACAATTATTTGCCCAGCTAGTAAGAAGGTGAGTGGGTTCTGGGTATTTGAGATGAGCAGAAATCAGATGGGGGACAGAGAAAAAGCTACAAGTGGACGAGTCCTGAGGAAAGGGGACCTGTGGTCACCGCGAGGGCTGGTTTGGTGGGGCCGGAGGGGGGAGGTCTTTTACACAAACCAGCCCTCTCTGTCTCTCTCTTAATCTAGCCTCCCTTCCCCCAACACACAGTTTGAGCCTCTCCTGAGCAACAGTCCTTGTCATGGTCAGTATAAATGCTTTTGGGTTTAGATTTAGAGCAAATCAGCAATCTTCTGAGGAGGTGCTCCCAGAGAAGCAAATTTTAGGTGGTGGTAGCACTGGGTTGGGCCTGGGAGAGGGTGAAGGGGCAGGCTGAGGAGAAAAAAAGTTCTGATTTAGTTCCGAATTATTCTCATCCTCTGAAAGCTCTGCATCAGAATTTACACCAAACATCGTCTATCATCTAAATAATTTCTCACACATACAAGTATTTCCAAAGATACCATTTTAAAATAAAACACAACTTTATATAATAAAGTTTTACAGCTTTTGCCATGTTATATTTTCTCAATACACTCAAGCTCAATAGTCCCCCAGATTTTCCCTGAACCCCACTACCACAGAGCTTTTACCCAGTGGCCCCTGCCAAGGCCTGGCATCTGCCCCCATGCTAGGAGCCCACACATTCTTATTTTACAGAATTCAGCCTCGTGGGGAATGCAGACAGGGAGGCAAGCTCTTTCCAGGACAGTGTGATAAATCTTGGATGAAAATGGGAATGTAGGCACGGAGATGAGGGGCCCTCACCATCATGGGGAGCCCTGGAGGAGGAGGAAGAGGAAAAGGAGGAGTTAGCCAGCTATGGGGCAGGAAGGTGGGGGCACATAAAGCATCTTTCCAGGCCACTGCTCTACATACTGGGGACAAGTATTTTCTGGCAATAGTGAACCCCCTGGTCACATTCAACCACTCCTTATGAAGTGCTAGAAATGTGCTAAGTGCTACTATATGCTTGATACATGTAACTTCATGTAATCTTTATGGAAACTCTTTGGCTGAGGAGTCATTCTTACTTTGAGCCTCTCTGATTTCCTGATGATTAAGGACCCACCCCCCTATCCCCCACCCCCACCACAGGCCCTAGCAGGTGCCCTGCACTCTCCTTTGTCTCTCTCCCACCAGGGTCTCTGCTTTCTGCCTTTGACTCTCTCCTCCCTAGAGCTGCTGCTAATTAGCTTTTCCCTCAGGGATTCTGTCCCATAAGACTGACAAGACAGAGGACAAATTATACAGTTCCTGCGGTCTCCAAGCACAAACACACAGAACTCTTCCTTTCCCTGAAAGATTAATTCAGAAAACTGTTAGATGCTGTTAGGTAACTGTAAGACACCAGAAATCTCAGAAGCAGGGTCTGAATGTAGTTAAGAACTCTTAGAAAATTCCTTCGTGTATTGTCTTGAGTCCCTTTGTTCCCTGGTATCCCTTGCTGCCATCTTCTTCTGTTCCCGAGGGTGTATCAAACCTCTCTGCACTCAGAAACCTCAGCTTTCCCTTAGGACACAGTCATCCTCCAGTCCAGGGAAGGTGCTGCCCGGAGATGAGCCAGGAGGCGCTCAGCACCAAACTGCAGGAATCAAGTGCTGTCTGTTCACCGGTAGCCACCGAGTCAGATGGACACTGCATGTGGGGGGCTCGTGAATCAAGTGCCGCCTTTTCAACAGGACTCTTATCTCTCAGGAACAGTCCTTCTTCCCTCGGGAGCATCAACTCACAGCTCCGCCCTCAGACTTGAGAATAAAATCAGGGCAGTGTCTTTGTTTGACATTGTCTCTCTTCTCCAGACTAAGAAAGAAATAAGCCCAAAGATCTTGCAGAGCTCTTACTTGCATCCAGGATCATAGGCGGTCCTGGCTAGGATGCCCATCTCGGCTGAATTCCTATAAAATCCATATCCAAATCTGCAAGTCTGATCTGGAAGTTTTTCAAGAGTTCAACCAGGTGAGCCACAACCCGTAGTCGGCGCTGTTTACATCCGTGATGGCCAAGCTTT
The DNA here is from genome assembly GCF_017311325.1 of Ursus maritimus. Classification (NCBI taxonomy): domain Eukaryota; kingdom Metazoa; phylum Chordata; class Mammalia; order Carnivora; family Ursidae; genus Ursus; species Ursus maritimus. The sequence continues at coordinate 53,452,581 of NW_024426552.1, forward strand.
GAAAGGCTGCAGCTAAGGGTCATTTCCTTTTCACTCCCCAGTCCTTTTTTTTTTTTTTTTAAGATTTTATTTATTTATGTGAGAGAGAGAGAGAAAGCATGAGAGGGCGTAGTATCAGAGGGAGAAGCAGCGCACTGAGCAGGGGAACCTGATGCAGGATCGTGAGCCTAGGGCAGACGCTTAAGCAGGCACCCCCCTCCCCCAGTCTTACTCCCGGTCTTACTCCCTTACTCATTCCCTAGTCTTATTCCCTTCTCAACGGAGCAGTTTTTTCTTAGGGAAAATCTCTCACTTGCATTAACACAGTTCCAGTCCCTCTAGACGGGAGCAGGGAAACACGGAAGGAAGCACCTGCTCATCCAGCTGCTGTTTTTAAAAAGTAACGGAGTCAATAGGCTTGGTCTTGGCTGAGAAAAAGAGCAAGCCTCCTCCTTGAGGTAGGCTGAAACTCTCTTCTCCGGCCCAGGGGAAGAGAAAGATGAGCATGAACAGAAATGGCATAGCTTCATTTCACAAAACCAGGAATCAGATCATGTTGTTTGACAGACTCCAATTGCTCGCGCATTTACTTGTGGGCTTTTCTCCTGCTTCAGTAACCAGGAGCCACCTGTAATGAGGGACTTCCTTTTTAGAACTTATTTTTGATACTTTTAAAATTTAAGCTAACACAAAGTATGTTTGAGCTTTGATGGAGTTGAAATAAATGAAGTCTGCCTTATTATGAAGTTTATATACATACCGATGAACTGAAACAAGGCCTTCTAGGCTTAGCAGTTCAAAGCAAGGACTATGAGACTGCCGGGATTCACATTCCAGCTCTACCACCCAAGAGTTAGGTAATGCTGGGCAAATGACTCAACCTCTACGAACCTCAAGTTTCTCATCCATAAAATGGGGATAATAAAAGTCTATTTACAGGGCTATTGAAAGGTTTAAGAGAGTTAACATATACAAAGTCCTTAGGACAGTGCCTGGCACGCAGAAAGGGTATAATAAATATGTATAACTATTGAGAGTGACTTGAGATTTAATACTATTCCAATATTAGGACCATCTGATACAATTTAACAGCCTGGATCTTAGTTTAGCTCTCTACCTCTGACTTACCACAACTCAGTCATACCCCATAATCTGAAAATACTTCAACATTCTGCCACACTAGTCACTGCACTATACATTAATCACTCTCAACTTTATTAAATGTATTCTTTGAGGGGTGCCGGGGTGGCTCAGTCGGTTAAGTGTCTGACTCCTGATCTCAGCTCCTGTCTTATCTCAGGGTCATGAGCTTGAGCCCTGCATTGGGCTCCATGCTGGGCATGGAGGCTACTAAAAAAAAAGAAAAAAGTATTCTTTGAATACCTACTAATATATGCTAGACACAGTGTGGAAAATCCAATCTGCTTTCAAAGATGTTACTATATTTGGGGATTAAATAAACCAATACGCATAAAACAGAAGGTAATATAAGTCAGAAAACACTAAACCGAGCATAATCTGGTAATGAAAATGAATAATGAAAACTACTATTTTTATTAATTTATTCCATTAACATGAAATAAACAGAAGTGGCCGGACTCCACTTGGGCAGTGTGGAAAGGGATAAGGCTGAGGTCATGTCCAGAGTGAACCAAGTGGAGGGAAAGGGCTCTAATGACTCTATCGTGTGACAAGCAAGGCAAATTTGGTGAGCGATGGTCAATGTAAAGCACATGGTACCCTCCACGATCTGCACAATCAGCCACAATCCTCACGCTGAGACGTGTGAAGTCTAGTTAACACAAGGAATAACATGCGGACCAGACACAGAATAGCGCAGTACAGGGGGTAAGAATAACAAAGAAGGTAAGAAATCTGTTTTCATCAGTGAAATGTGAGAAAACCTACTACATGCTGTTAGAGGCGAAAGAGAAGACTGATAAATGAGGAGCTCATTTCGTTCCAGCTAAGCTCTGTGTTCTGTACAATTCTTTTGCCACTTAATATTTTTGTAAAACAATCACCATAAAAAAATTCAAGCTAGTACCGAAAAGAGCTGATTTATTAATACATTTGGCTTTCAGAGTGTTCAGTTGATAATAGTGTGATGATTTCAAGCACCGAAGATTTTACATGTTCATTAGGGAGATGGTTTCCGGGAAATTTTAATTTTCTAGTGATGCCTAATTATAGAAGTGAATGTACTTTAAAAGTCTTAGTACACTCAATCACATTATCCCCTTTTTGATCACATGTAACATTAAAATTAAGAGTAATGATATACTTAAATGCAGAACAAAGACGAGCCAAGGAAAAAACAAGGAGAATGATGATACACAGCGGTCCACCCAAACTCCGCTGCAACACAACCAGACAGGGCTCTCCAGATCTCAGTGTGGACAGCAGCAAAGGGTGTGTATGTGTGTGTGTGTATACACACATATACACAAACATATATATATATACATACACACACACAAACATATATGTACATCTGTATGTATATGCATGTGTATATGCACCTGTGTCTGTGTGTGTATACAGTAGCTAAGAGCACGCGACAACAAATCAGGGATCCTCGGCTTAAACCCAGCCCTGTCCTAGTAGCTGTGTAATTGTGACTTCGAGTGTGTTAGTTTCTCTAAGCTTCAGTTTCCTCAAGAATAATACCAACCTCTTAAGTTTGTGGGAGTAAGGAGCTAATATAAACAAGATACTTGGGCGAGCTAAAACTATAATAACAGCTCAAAAATGATAGCTATTATTATCAAGAAGCAGTACGCCAATCGTCAGACATGTGGTCACCTCCATACATTTTTAGTCACACGCACACATTTATTGATATTTACAGGCACACTTGTATATATAATTTATTGCATACTACCCTGCTTAGTGCTCAGTTGACATGCCTGAATCTTGGAACTAGTAAGGAACACACCAGGATTCAAATTATGGCCACCCAACTTCAAAACTGAGGAGCTTACATATTACATCTGGACAAATACTGACAGAACTGGTTGCAACATCCCATTCTTGAGGGACTATACCGTAGACCATGACAGTATGAAACTGACTATCCAACCAGATCATTGGATAAGTGGCCTTTTTCAACCTCAGAACATCTGTACAACACTGAGGTCTGGCCTGCTTCCATCCCATTCCCAGGCTAGTGGAGGCTTGCCAACGCAGATGCCAGGACAGATTTAGTGATCAAAACTTAAGTGTTCAGAAATGTAGCACGCTGGCTTCATTTCTTGGTCAGCACCTTGCCTCTGGATCCCTAGAATCATTAGTCAAAATGTGTCTTGATGCAACGTCCAAGCAGATCCACCTACATATAACCAAGAGAGCCTCCTCCTTTCTCCCAGAGCAGGTCAGATGCTAGGAATGTGTTCCTAAGGGACAGGTGGGACCTTCATGCCCATGTATGCAGAACCCGACAGCCCTGTGTTGCTGCAGAAATTTCCATAAAGCCCAGGACAACCGCAGAACCGAGCTCAAGTCTTGCAGTAGTTTGCAGTCTCCTTTCACACACAAGACCGAAGCCTGGGCCTGAGTAGAAGTTGCGGCTCCCTATGTATATGCCACACCTCTACCTTTCTCTTTGCCAACTCTCTAATTCCATTCTTTGCCAATTCTCTTCTTTAGGAAGTTTCTGCAGTCACTCACTGATCAGAAAGTCAAAGTCACTGTCCTCATGGAAAATATTATTCTAGCTAGGGCATGTGGTGTGTTCTCCTTGGCCGAAAGCCTCTTACTTTACAATGCAGGCCACTCTCAGGCTATGAACCCTAACCAAACCAACTGGCTCCGCTAATTTCGTGGTGTTCCTGCTCCTGCCCCCTCCCTCTCCCTATGGTACCTATTTTAGAGTACTCTTCTGTATGCTAACTTCTTTGGCTTGATTGTAAAGCCTTCTATCATCAGTCCCTATTTGGAAAAATTCTGAATCCTGGACTTTATCCCATCTCTACCTACATCCTGAGATCCAGACATTTAAATTCCTCATTTACCCTGCCCACAAATGTTAACATTCTACCCTGAACCAAAAAGTAAAACTCAATTTCCCTTGATAAGTTTAGTATCTAAAGCTACAGAGGGAGACTTTTCAGAAGGCCATTACAAATGTCATGAGGATCGTCGACAGGCAAAAACCAACTAAATAAAAAAGGAAAGGGGACGGAACGGAGGGAGGGAGGAAGAAATTCAGTAAGAATTCTTCATAACATCCAGGAGAGAACTAACATCCACCACAGTGACGGACCACGTGACGGCAGTTAGCGACTACAGTTCTATTTCAAGAGACATTTAACCTGTGGGGTATCTGAAGCGGTGTAGTTAGGTGACAAGTCATAAAGTCACCCTACTGAATCTTCTTGATGACTGTACCACTCCATGGGGGGGGAAAGATCAGAAGTCGTCACTGCTTAGAGAGTTCAACAAAGCATATGGAAATATGTTAGCAAATATCTTTACCTTAAGTTAGACGCCAGTTTTCTTATAGTTTCCTTGACAGATGCTCTTTGAGAAGACTTTGTCAGTAAGGCAGCAACGTGACAACCACCGCTCACGGAAAAGCTGGCGTTGTGTCTAGAACTTGGACTTAGACTTCCTGTCGGTGCATGGTGCCGAAACAAGCCGAGGCTTATAATTTCAAGGCAGGAATCACATTAGGTACCAATGAATTCAGAAACATTAATAGATGACAAATGAAATGTTAACACACAACAAATGAGAGCAAGGCCATAAATGTCATGCTAAAAACTGTCATTTAGGGAGTTAGAGAAAATCAACTCTCAACTAGAAAAATTACTATTTATTCCTGACAAATCTTGTGTCAAGGTTTTGGGGGAGCCACAATTAAACAGAATTGGCGGTAATGTGTTCTTAACAACAGTAGTCACATACCATTTGTCTCATTTGCTTAAAGAGGCTTTTAAACCAAATTTCTATGTTAGCCTGGGGGAAGGTACATACAGAAACAAAACAAAAAGGGGCAAAGTCAGTTGAAAGAACTATTTAGTCAAAATCTAAAGGAAAAAGATGTTCCAGGTGAAGTGTAATGATCCTGGGTAGAAATGAAGCAGGGCAGCTGGGGTGGAGTGCACAGGAAGGGGGTGGGGGAGGGCCGGCACCCATGGCCAGGGGACGGGAACTGAGTTTATTCTAAGCAGAGCACGCACTACCACTGAAGGGTTTCTTGCATGGAAGCAAGAGGATCTGCTGTATGTTTTAAAAGGATAATTGGCTGCAGCATGGAGAATAACTCAGGATGAGGATGCCCAGAATAGTGTAGTGTGTTAGTGAGACCCAAAGCTTTCAGCACTGTGGGAACAAAAAAGTTCAAGAGGGCTGGGGAACATGCAATTTGGGAGACAAAGCTGTGAAGGCAGGTAGGGGTCAGATCACCTAGGGATTTGCTTGTCAAATAAGGAGGGGGTTTTTATAATCCTTTCATGCTTATGTTAAGACCACAGCTCTGCAGAGTTTTATATGTTTATACCGTATGGGTCATTTAAAAATTAGACAAGAGTTTATATCAAATAGAATGTGTTTCTACTCTCAACAGCTTTTGGGTACTAATTCTCCTAACTTCAGCTGATATTTTATTTAAGGTTAAGAACATTATAACTAATGCTTGTCTCTTAAAGAATACTTATACAATATCTGAAGCCTATTAACTATAACTTCCTTTGTGCTGAAATTTCATTAAAGTAGTCCTCTAAAATTTTTTTAATCATTTTTGGGATGCTGAAAAGTCATGCTGGCACTGGGGGTAAAAGGTAAAATGCACTACACCTGAGCCCAGAGAGTCCTCTCTCAACCCGTTTCTCTTCCTGCCAAACACTAATAGTGCCGACCTCACAGAACTGTGCTGAGGATTAAACAAGACATACAAAGGACTCAGCCCAACCCCTACGCTTAGTAAGTGCTCAGTAAGTAGCACTCATTAATATGAGTTTGATAAGATTCTTCCATGAAGACTGTTTTAATTGGAACACAGCTCTAACATTTCATGTTGTAGATACAATTCAGATGATTTAAAAAAAAAGACACACACAACCTCATACAAACCTGAAAGTAACAATGATACACACACACATACACAGTGTGTTTTATTAGTCTTTGGATGAATTTTAAACTTTAGTTCAAACTTTAATAAATAACTCTAGGTTAAACCACTGTCTATAAAGTGGAGGGAAATCTGCATCATTTATTCAACCAACAAATACACCAACTCTGAGTCAGCTGCTATTCTGGACATTAATAACACAGAGGTGAGCAAGACAGTTCTGCTCTTGCGGAATGAATTAGCTCCTAGTGAAAAAGACAGAAAATAAGCAAGCTAGAATGTAACACATTAAGAGAAAGAGACAAGTCAACAAGATACTTTAAAATAGTAATAAGTGCTCTGAACAAAACCATGCAGGATGCTAAGATCTGATAGTGTGCCTGGTCAGGAATGGGACAGGCTATTTTGGATGGAGTGCTATGGGAAGACCTCTCAGGCACCTGGAGTTATGAAGAAGAAAAGATACAGCCCCATCCTTATGGGAAGACAGACATTCAGACGGACAATTCCATTTGACCTGACAATGGTGTTGCCCACCATCGTGTGTCAGAATGTTTAACAGATAATTATTTTTTTAAAGATTTTATTTATTTGAGAGAGAGAGAGAAAGCAAGAGATCACAGAGCTCTAGAGAGGGAGAAGCAGACTCATTGCTGAGCGGAGAGTCCAGTGTGGGTCGATCCCGGGACCCTGAGATCATGACCTGAGCTAAAGGCAGACGCTTAGACGACTGAGCCACCCAGGCGCCTCTAACAGATAATTACTGTAGTTGAACGAGTTATGACCACTCTGATCACTGCAACAGTGGCTCTCTGAAACCCTGAGTTTGCCTGCGAGAGTTGGGAGCCCCAGAGGAGAGAACACTTGAACCCGAACTTGAAGGAAAGAGTAATAGACTGGTGTACAGCTCGCAGAGGGCAAAGGAAGCAGTGTGGACAGATACTCAAGTGTGATAAAACAAGACTCAAAGCAATTCAGAAACTCTGGGAAGCAAAGCGGGGGCTCCAGGAAAGGCCAGGAGTGAAGGGGACTTGTGCCGTGCTAAGGAGTTTAACTTATCTTGCAAGCGATGGGACCATGAAAGGCTTCTGAGTAGAACAGTGAGGTGAGGGGATCTGAGTATCAGAGGGACTCCTGCCAGGAAGTGCAGAAAATAAAACTCCTCTCTGTTTTTTTCTGACATTCAATTCAATGTGCTACTATGCAGAAAGAGCCCAAGATTTGGATTCACAGACACTGGGTCTAAATGCGTCGAAAGCACCTTTGACAAATTTGTCCAAGTGAGGGTAAGAGTTTGCTTCCTTGAAAACATTCTGTTTTATTGGGCATCCAAAATATTCATCTGATTTTATATTAAAAGTGACAAAAGTCTCAGGTCAAGAAAATTCTAGCACGCAATGATTATCATAATCACATATACGTATAATAAGATAATGAGCCATACAAAAAAACAGGAACCTGACTGCATATTCACACCTTATACACATGTGACATCTTCAGCTCTTTGACTACATTACAGTAATTTGAATTAGTTGCTCGCTGTGAGTAGGAAGTTAAGCCTGTTCCATTTCATTATCCCCAAATCCTCACAAAAGAAAATAAAAAGGTTTGGGAAAAAAGGTAAGAAACCTAGCCGTATGCTATTCTTTCTTGTCTCCTTTGTAAATGTGGTCCCATTCTTAATTGCCTTTGCTTGTTGCTATGATTTTCTTTCTTCTTGTATTTAAACATTGATAATTACTTTGCAACAGTATAATTGCACTCACTTGGAATTTGTATAATTGCAATACACTCACCTTTCTTGGTTAGGTAATGAAGAGTTTCTCTTTATTTCTGGAGTATCACTGCACGGCTCCTGTTTTTCTTCAAAAGACATAAAATGAAGACAATCACATTTTGATGATCACACAATAAAGTGAACTGAAAGAAGTGTCGGCAGTTTATTAACTACTTATAGATAATTTGGCTTTGTATTCCAAATATCCTCTTGTAAAAACGCATCAATATGTTCTTAATGCAACTTTATAATAACCTTTTAATAAAGTGTAGATGGTGTACATAATAATCCAAGAGCCTTTGTAACTTGTTTTTTTGTAAGTTCTTTTTCATGATGCTTATAACCTGTGACTGGTATGCATGGGGTGACTGCTTGGGGTTCCTTTCTCTCACCAGCCTCTGCCCAGACAACCTCCTGTCTTCCCCCTAGAATCCCACTCTAGTCCATTTTAGGTGCCGGTTCAAACACATCCTAACAGATCCCAACCCCAAACATGTCTCTAGTAGAGAGTCAAACTTTAAAGCAGGAAGAGACCTGGAGTCATCTAGTCGACCTCACTGAGGGAACCTCGTTATTGTATGTTCAGAGAGGTTAGAGATTTGTTTACAGTGCATAGATGAACAGAAATGCTCTGACTCCTTGGATTGGTTTTAAGAGTGTCTTGGAGGCAGCAGACGCAATAAGTCAATGTGTCTTTCTTCCACCTGTCTCTAGAATTCATTGTGGTAATTGTCCAAATATCTTATTCCACCAAGTAAACCCTCGCCAACAAGTTTAGGGCCATCAAAGGCCAAGTGGAACAGCACAGCAACAAAGCAAGTTTTAGATGGTGGGTGAATGGCTGGGGATCTGACTCCTTTAAGTTAATATAAAAGAGAAAACACAGAAAGAGGTTTTCCAAGTATACTGCAGGCGCCACTGGTTTTACTCACTGGCTGGCATATAAAGTGAAATTTTCTTAGCCCAACGGCCAACTAATCTATAATTACAGTCATTTGAAATTATTTCACAATTTGTTCTTTCCAAACCCAGGATGAATATTTGAAATTAAATATTAATTTTAGGATCAAAATTGTATTAACAATTTTCCATTACAATTTGGAAATCCAACAGGCATGTACTTGAAATCATGTTAATACTTTGAAACTTCTATAAAAGACTGGCTTTAAGATTAAGAGAGCCTTACAAAAGAAATCCTGATTCTGGAATTGTAAATTATTCTAATTAAGATAAGAGATAAAAAACTGTGATTTCTTAGGGACCTCACTAGTGGGTTCAAATATAAAGATATGCATAAATGGCTGATTAGGTTACCTGAGCAACAAAGTATGAAGGGAGAGCTTATGACCAAAACTGAGCACAGAGTAGGTAGGGGAAAATAAATAAATAAAACTGACCCTGGCACTCCTGGGATGCCATGGACCAATACAAGGACTGGGAATGATGAAGCCAAAAGGATCTGAGGCTTGTGAAAGAGGCTAAGAAAGGCTTTAGAACTTATTTCAGAATAAGAGGACCACCATGAAAATGATGGGCTCGCAGCTCAGGCCTAATGGTATAATATTAAAACAAAAAAGAGAATGGTATAATAATAATAATGATAATGATAATAATAATAATATAGTACATAATAAAGGGATTAGTCATAATAATGAATGGACACTAAGAAAACACAGTTTTCTGAGTCTGGTTTACTTCCAGCTTCTCTATCCAGGGAAATCGTTTTTGGATTGAATATTATAACATGGCAACTCTAAGTGTTAAAAAAATTTCAAGTCTCTCACTTGAGACAAAAGATGTCCCATGGAGATAAAAGAACTAACGGATGTGTTTGGTGAACTAGTCTGAGGGGAATCATGAAAAGCAGGAAAAGGACTACATAATTGAAGATAAAGAACTGTCATTATAATTTTCAAAATACAGTCCGAATTAAAGAGCTCCTATCAATCTACTGCAAATTTCTAAACAGAATTCAACACAGAGAGTGGCCCAAGTCTACTGCTGGAGATGTCAGGCCCTGTGTGGCAGTGCTGGGGGGACTCTCCTTAAGAAGGGAGTGTCTCTTGGCTCCTCCAAAACACAGGAGATTGTGTTTCCCACCTCTGGAACAACACACTTTAACTTTCAAAAATCCAAACTGCTACCAAACTTCTGAACTACATCTCGCATTAGATACGCCACATATGTCATACTGGAAAACAACTCCGTCACCACTAATATAGGTAAACTGAACTTTTTTTTACCTTTTTTCATAAGAGAAAGTTCCTTTTTTTCTTGTTTCAATGAAACCTCAGTGTCACTTTTATCTAAAACCTGAAAAACAAGCTGTTTACTTAAAGCTGCACAAAAATATAGGGTATACCATAGGCTGCGAAATGACCTGAGTATCAGTGCCCATATCAGAGAGAGAGGCCAGAAGTACATTCTACGCAGAAGTGCGTTATGGAGGGAGACAATCACGTGCATTGTAGAAAATGATACTGGTATGAGTCTCAAGGATGGTTACATCATAATTATCAGATTTACCATTTATCAGGATTTTTATACGTCTATCGGTATTTGTACAGGTATTTTTAAAAACCCATATCTTATGAGGATGTAACAATGACTCCAACAAATGAGCCAAGTATTTGATTCTCCAGGAGCAACCACGGACCCTCGGCTGTGTTGAGAAGGTTTATCACCCCAATGGTGGATACAGAGCAGACATATAGAGAATGAGCTCGACATCAGTGCAATGAAAACCTTGGGGAGGTTGGGGCCTGGGGCCTGAGGCCCCAAAGCATGATGGGGAAGAAGACAGGGATGGGGAGTGCACATGGGCCAACCCGGGGACAAGTTTGGGACACCTTGTCTTTTGATAAAATCTCAGGAAATCTGCCTAAAAGGGGTTATAGAGCCTTAATGTGCTGAATGCAGGAGCCAAGAGGGTTGGTGGCACCTGAGAGTGAGGGTGTGTGTGTGTGTGATGTCTGGGGTGGGTGGGCAGAAGTGGGGACTGAGAGGGGTGGGG
>NW_024426552.1:53463442-53465681 GCF_017311325.1 Ursus maritimus
GCCATCTAGAAGCCATGTCCACCATTGCTTTGGGAAGCCTGAAGACCCATTTTACAAGGCTCACACAAACTTAAATTTTGGAAATGTACTTCTTTAGATCAGAGAGAGAGAAAGAGAGTTAGTTTATGCCCTTCAGGAAAATGGACCTAGGATGTTCCCTTCGTGTATTTTGTACATCTGTGAGGTGAGGGAACAGGCAGTAAAAGATGGAAATGGAGAAGGCAGGGGTAAGGCAGGAGCTCCTTGATCTGAAGACCCTCGAACATGCACTGAGACACAGTCATGTTCCCCACTTCTATGACCTGGGGGAAGGCGCGGAGCTGTGCGTCCACTGCGTCTACACCCTTCGCCTTTCAAGCCCTCTGTGCCCTGCTAAACAAACATGGGAGAAAGAGGCTATCACCCCTCCTTTTCCCCCCTCCCAGGAAACACAGGCATATATTCTACATGGCATTCTAGAAACTGTGCTCCTTCGCGAAGCAGGTTAAATGGGCACACATGTAGCCTAGCAACAAAAGACCTGTGAGGCTGTCCATCATTGCTGCTTCTGTTTCACTCAAAGCCACAACAAGAAAAGTCTTGTTAGGTAGGGGAAAATAAATAAACTGGTGCTGGGACACCTGGGTGGCTTACTTAGTTAAGCATCTGCCTTTGGCTCAGGTCATGATCTCGGGATCCTGGGATCGAGTCCCACATTGGGCTTCCAGCTCAGTGGGGAGTCTGCTTCTCCTTCTGCCAGTCACCCTGCTCTTGTGTGCTCTCTCTCTCTCTCAAATAAATTCTTTTTTAAAAAAAGTGATGCTAAGCTGCTTTTGTCCATTTCAGAATAGTTTTGTACTTATACTGTAAATAAATTCCTGCCCCAGAAGTAAATAAAATGCACGTATTTTCTAAAGTTCATTTTGCAAAATGACCTTACAATGTACATCTTATTTCTCTCTGATGTATCGTAAAATTTACAGTTTTCTTCTAATATGCTGATACATATGGGAAATCTACATGCCTTTTTAAGTACCTCTAACTCCGAACTAATTATTTTTTGGCCGGTTTATAAGCAGCATAGACTATTTCCCACAGCAGTTAACAGCAACCACGAGATAAGCTGACGAAAGGAGCTGTTTAATGCCTTTAGTTACAGCCACTTTGTTGTAATCCAGGGTGATCCAGCTCAGAACGTGTTCCTTTTCTTCGGTAACTCTTCCTTGTGATGAAAATCGGCCAGGATGGAAGCATCCAAGATTAACCAAAATGACAGCACTCCCAGGAGAGAACTTTTGTTGGTGGTGTTACTAGCACCGCCTCATGAAATTAATTGTTTTTGCATTTTATTGCTTTGTTCTCTGCTTTGAGCCATGCCTTATAGAGACTGTTTCCATGAGGGTCAGTGCGTCCTCTCACTCCAAAAATGGTACTTACACAAAGCTCTCCCATCTGTATTGCAAGAGAGATGATCTTCTTTTCCTTTCCTGTATTTTCTTTATTCTTGGGCATAGAGACGTTTAAAAGGTTTTGGATAAACAAGTCACAGCTACGGTATTCCCTTTTAAATAACACTAAATATCTGAGTTCACAGGATGCTCTCTTCTATCACAATATACTGGTGGCTTTGAAGGGCTGAACCTTTGCAAGCTGAGACAACAAGACATACAGCTGTCTCTTCGATGACACTATTTGTATATTTGGATACTGCTCACACGCTCTTTCACCTACGTTACTTCACTTCATTACAGCAGAGTTCTTCCGTCTCTGAGGCTTACTGTGTTTCATACTCTGCAGTTTGGGGATATTTCGTTCCCAAGATTTTACCTCAGTCACGGAATACATAACACCTCCCACACAGTCAATGAGATTATAGTCAGGTCTTAACATGGGTTTTAGATACCTTAATTAAAATTATGTGAACAATGAGCGGAGCGGGATTTGTCAGTTCTCCAAGGGATACAATGGATTCACATAATACCACATGCTCAATTTTGTGAAGTATCTATTTAAGAGGATAAATAAATCATAAATAAGTTGGGGGGGGGGAACACACCACAGCCAGCTGTGTAACACTTTTCTCATTCCGCTGTTGTTAAGGATGCTTAAGAACTGGTTGGTATCACTTTACCTGCTTTCTTTCCTTCTATTTCTCTGCCCTTTTATCTCCTCTGTAGGCCATTAGTATTATCAAGGACCCAAAAGGGCTACCAGACCAGTCATGCTTTCCTGACAAACTCAAAGGTCCTTTCTGTTTTCG